>NW_010169660.1:55503-65680 GCF_000695765.1 Mesitornis unicolor
GATCATAAAATCACAGAGCCAGTGAATAGTTTTGATTGGAAGGGACGTGTAAAGGTCATCTAGTTCAACCCTCCTGCAATAAGCAGGGACATCTTAAATTTGGTCAGGTTGCTCAGAAACTCGTTCAACCTGATCTTTGAGGGGTGGGGCATCTACCACCTCTCTGGGCAACCTGTTCCAGTGTTTTACCACCCTCATTGTAAAAAAAATCTTCTTTATGTCTCGTCTGAATCTACTCTCCTTTAGTTTAAAACCACTACCCCTTGCTCTGTCCCAACAGGCCCTACTAAAATTTCTGTCCCCATCTTTCTTATAAGTCCCCTTTAAGTATGCAAAGGCTGCAATAGTATCTCCCTCAATTCTCCTCTTCTCCAGGCTGAACAACCCTAACTCTCTCAGCCTTTTCTTATAGAAGAGCCCTCTGATCATCTTTGTGACCCTCCTCTGGACCTGCTCCAACATGTCCATGTCTTTCCTGTATTGGAGTACAGTACGCAGTACTCCAGGTGGGGTCTCACAAGAGCAGAGTAGAGGGGAAGAATCGTCTCCATCGATCTGCTGGACATGCTACTTTTTAGGCAGCACAGGATTAAAAATATATTGAAACAGTGTCCAGAAAAGAGACATGCTTCAGATGGTGCTGCCCCAAAGATATATGTCTGTTCCTAGCCATAGTCCTCCCAGTAGTTGTTGCTCTGCCTGGGACTACCAAGACTAAGGTCAGACACTACCAGCTCTGGCTGATCAGTGAAGTTGTTCCAGATGACTGTCAAACACTGTAGGTTAAGATAAACCAGCATCCCCAGACAGGACAGAGGGTTAATGTTACTGGCGATACAGTACTGGGTTGTACTGGAATTCTACACAGGCCAAGCTCGTTTAGGATTAACTGCTCCCTTGATGGGATTCATGTGATCAAGAGACATTCATCTGGCTTTGCTTAATAGTGGTTACAACTAGGGATGTCAATGTGTCCATTAATTCACTCTAAAGTCAATATCTAAAATACGCTATATAAATCATATTTTAAATTGCCTACTTTTTCTTTCCATTGACAGTGCCAGGAGCTTATGATGTGAAACTCAAAGGGAGATACATGCACTATAGCCATCCAAACTTATGTATGATGTATTTTTCCCAATCTAACCACAGCAGAGGCATTTTTGACACAAAAGTCTATGCCCAGTCTGTTTAAAATGAATTATCTGCAAAAGTGTGTATTTTGATGACTTGTTTATTCGTCTGCATGTAGCATATAATCGATGAAAATGCTTTGTTCTCCTTACAATGCATTGTGCTTTATTTGGTTACACTGCCAGTAAATTCCTCTGCTGAGAGTGCATCAAGGCTGTTTGCTAAGAGCCCTTGGGAACACCTGATGGATGACTCTGCCCACTGTGTGTCTGCTTCTGCCTATTCCCACTCCTGACATAATCTGGTTACGTTAGGAGTAGATCCCTTCCTTTCTTGCCAGAATTAACTGGCTGTAAGCATTAGTAGGGATGTAGATGAGTGTTTCAAAGCTTTGGAAAAACTAAAAAAAACCATCAACCTCCTTTAACTAAGTCAGTAAATGACATTTGTAAGCATATCTGGCCTCTAAGTAACCTATCAAACTGCGGGAGCAAAGAGAACATCAGTACACTAATTGGAGAAGAGGCAATAGTTCACATTTCACATTATCTTCACTTTCCCATGAAAGGGGATGCTCAGTGGGAAGACAAGAGATTTCCATGTGCTTCTTCTGGATCTCAAGAAACAGAAGGGCTGGATGAGGACAGTAATTCTCCTCCACCTTAGCATTTCAAACAAAAAATCTGCTGCAGCCACCTGCTCGTCTCTAGGATTTTCGGTTTTGCCTGTCAACTTCTATTTTTAAACTGGCTGAATTCCGCTCCGTAAGGAATTACCACCATCACTCCCCCAGTCTTACCCAGCTCTGTATTACATTTCCCTGTGCGTTGTGGTCTTGTTGCTATATTATGACTTTTGGTGGGGTGTTCCTCTGGTTCCTTCACAACACGTGCTGCGTCTAAGTGACTGCCATAAGGGAAGGCAGAAATGTTTCCCAATCCTTTCTGTATCTCCCCAGGCTACAGAGCACACTGAATTTTGCTGCTTGCTATTTTTAGCTTTTTTCCACTTCTTACCTCTCTCCTTACTTTAAATATGACCTTCATATTTGATTACTGTGGTTTGTAATTGCCCTTGACTTAATAGTGGAAAAATCACAGCTGTTCAGTGTGTTAGCTTGCAAATTTTCATAGCTTTTGCAGTCATTTATACCTCAAGCAATAATCCACTAATACACTGTAAAAAGATAATTTGAGTATTATTCCTCATTCATTTATTTGACATTAGTCTCTGTGTGCCACATGCATGACCCAGGATCGCACAGTCCTATGTGTAAATCATGAATAAATGCAAGCATTTTAGCACAAGTCAACAACTGATTTGTTTCTCATCTGAAATTTTTTAGTCATTTGCTTTATCTCTAATTACTATGCATGAATATGTATTTTTCCTCTGAATGACTGAGGGGACCATGCAGCCAGAACAGGTCATAGGACCATGCTCTGGTGCAGAACTCAGTCATGCCCTGCATCACACAGCACACAGACCAGCTGATGGAGCTTAATGAGATTTGGAAGTGCTGTGTGTAATTTCCCAGTGCAGGTATATATACCTCCCATGAAACACCACCTCCTTTGTTCAAGACATTTGAAAACTGGCTTAAACGTCATTCCTTTCTAATGCATGCCCTGCAATCACACATTTGTGGCCCAGTTTTCAGAATTGGTTGCCCTTGCCACTAAATGGTTCTCTGATTCTATGAATGCTGTGAGAACCAATAGTCTTGGAAATCCAGGTCAAAACCTGAGTGTGGATAGGTCAAGACTAAAACCTCAGCTCTGAACACAGGCATGAGAGAGCCTACATGTGACCATGCTCGGCCTCATGTATCTCCAGATGGCAAATTCATACAGGCAGGGATGTTGTTTAGGTTTTTCTGTCCAGTGCTTAGAACAGCCTAATCCTGGTGTTTAAGACAAGTAATAAATGTTGAAAGGAAGTTTTTCACATGGGTTCAGATCAAGCCAAGCCCTAATCCTTCATTTTCCCAAACTTTGTGGTTTCTTTATACTTATCCTTATGTCTGATTACATACCTGCCTATAATCTGTAACAAAGAACAGAAAAAGGAAATTAATGTTCACTACAGCATTCAAATCCTTTTCAGTCCTTCATTACTGCTCAGTCCCTGTTTAAAGGAAAATTTCCTCCAACCTCCTGAGAGCTTAGTCTTTTAAACAGGCATTAATGAGGGGAAAATCCTTTATTACAAAATCTGTCCTGCACAATTCCATACCATTAAATACAGAAGCCAACCACACTGTGATAAAGCAAGAATACACCTAAAGATAGTAATTGAATTGGTGATAGTACTTTCTGTCCTAATCCAACACCGAGATCATAGAATCATAGAAGCATTTAGGTTGGAAAAGACTTTAAGACCATGAAGTCCAATCGTAAACCTAACACTTCCAAGTCCACCACTAAACCATGTCCCTAACTACCACATCTATTAAATATCTCCAAGGATGGTGACTCTACCACTCCCCTGAGCAGCCTGTTCCAGTGCTTCACAACAGTGAAGAAATTTTTCCTAATATCCAATCTAAACCTCCCCTGGTGCAACTTGATGCCATTTCCTTTCATCCTGTCAATAGTTACTTGGGAGAAGGACCAACATCCACCTCACTACAACCTCCTTTCAGGTAGCTGTAGAGAGCTAGAACATCTCCCCTCAGCCTGCTCTTCTCCAGGCTAAACAACCCCTGTTGCCTCAGCCAATTCTCATAATTCTGATGCTCCAGACTCCTCAACACCTTTGTTGCTCTTCTTTGAACACGTTCCAAGTGCCTCAATGTCCTTGTAGCGAGGGACTCAAAACTGAACACAGTATTTGAGTTGCAGCTCACCAGTGCCGAGTACAGGGGCAGAATCACTTCCCTGGTCCTGCTGGGCACACTATTCCTGATACAAGCCAGGATGCCGTTGGCCTTTTTGGCCACCTGGGCACACTGCTGGCTCGCATTCAGCCACTGTCAACCAACACCCCCAGAATCCACTTGGTCTCGTCACGCTCTCCTGCAGGGTCCCATTGCTGATGTAGGTCCACAACCACCCTGCGACACCAGTAATTTTAGCACCAAACCACTCAGACTTTGCAACAGTAAAATGAGGCACCAAGTCCCCAGTGTTCCATGTGTGTCCCAGTGTCCAGGAGCATGACCCAGAGAGCCAACAAATGCAGCAGAAATAGGCAGTAGCTGACTAGAGGATGATAAAGAGCCTTTTTTGGCACCTGCCATGAGTTTTTGTTGGCCTTTACTCAATGGCCTTTATGCCATTTAAATGCTATTGCTTTAATAGTCCTTGAGAGGGGACTTCCTTACCAGCTGTTCATTCCATCATCTGCGACATGGTTTTTGTTTTGCATATTATAGACTTAATGCATCTTGGAAAAAGATATAATGCAGCCAATGTACATACAAAGGTCTTGGTTTCACAAAGGGGTTGGGCATCCTTGTCTTCACAGCAGGACAAATTCAGACTCAGAGCCAATGCAGCTCCAGCTAGAGCAGCCCAGAGTAGATGACATGCATTTATTGCTAGTTGTTTGATTTTGGTTTTCTTACCCCAGACTTACCCCAGAGAGGCTAATGAATGAGAGAAATAGCAACTGGACTTTCAACTCCTCAGAAGCTTTTCTGGAGGCTGCCACATCAGCTGTGTAATTCTCATGGGCCTGCACCATGGTGGGTGCAGAAGGACATCCACCTTGGCACTCCACCTCACCCCAGTGCTCCCAGGTAGAGAGCCCGAATTGCTCTTTGACTGCAAAGTGGTAATACTAACCATGCCAGCGAGGGCAAGTGGGCAGTATCGAATGTTTTCCCAAGACGTGTAGAGATCACATATCTCCTGGCTCACAGTAACACAAGGATTGTGCAATGTGTTGGGTGATGGTTCAAGGACACTTGGACTTACACTGCTTTCTGCTTGCACAGCACAGAGAGGAATGAACGGGCCGAATCCTATGGGAGTGGCAGGAGGGGCACAAATAGAGCTGGGCAAAGTCTGTGG
Source organism: Mesitornis unicolor (assembly GCF_000695765.1). NCBI lineage: Eukaryota > Metazoa > Chordata > Aves > Mesitornithiformes > Mesitornithidae > Mesitornis > Mesitornis unicolor. Next base: position 60,654 of record NW_010169660.1, read on the forward strand.
TGCTCTGTCCTGCACTGATGTGGGGTGCTTAGGTCCTTTTCTCTCATGACAGGTGGAACTTCTTGAAGCCTGCAAACATCAGGAGCCCCTCTGAAACACGCTGCCCCAGTGAGGAAGGGGCTGGTGTTTGCCAGCTCTCGCAGTCCCAGTGCCAGGTGGAGCAGCCTGGGGGCAATGAGGATGGGGAAATCCTTTATATCAAATTATATGTTGATAACAGTTTCCCCAAATCTTGTAAGTAGCTGTCTCTTCTATATAGAAATTGTGAGGGGAAGGCAATGATAATTTAACACTTCACATTCAAATTGTGTGAATTCTCCTGAGATAATTTAAAAGCCAAAACCTACTGTGTAGTCTATTTCCTTGCTATTTTATTCTTTCAATGAATGTTTGGGTTGCACGAAGCAGTTGTTTAAAATAATACAGGTGAAATGTCTCTACCTCTTATAGGAAGAGGAGGACGTAACAAGATACTACAAGAAAGAAGGCAAAGAAAATATTTGACTCACGAGTTGAGGAAGATGTTTTTTGAAACATAACATCTTTCATGCTTCAGAAAGCTCCAGAGATTCAAACACAAGATGAAGGGCAGAAGATAATTAGAGAGAGACTGATGCTCTTGATTCAGGAGCTGGAAGAGAGTGGGGCAGCACAAAATTATGTTTGGCATTGAGTGATGCCAAATACCTGGGTGTTAGCAATACTCAGGAAGATAGACCCAAAGGACAACTGGTCTGAACCATAAGGTGAAACTTGACACAAATTGATTGGAACTCCTGCAATGGAAAAAAAAAATGGTGTAGATGTATCCTGCAAGTCTTAGGAGCTTGGTGACAGTGGTAGGGGAAAAATGCAGAAATGACAAGACACGTTCATGGGTACCCATGAACATGATCATGCACCATGAGAATAGGTCCTTTTATTCCCATTCAGTCGTTGCAAGATCAGGCCTCACTTGCACAAGAAAATACGTGGCTTGTGCATCTGCTTGCATTGGCTGTGTAGTTAAATCAAGGCTATGTTGTGAACACGTTGCCAAAAGTAAAGCTACTCCGCATAATCTGGAAGAAGAGTCCAGCTTAAAGAAAAGCTCTTAAAGTCCTTGAGCAATTGAATTCAGTTTCAGAGCATGATTAGTACTGAACTACTTTTATCCTCCAGGTACTTTTCAGCCGAATAGACAGTATTGCTGAGAATCTGCATGAACTTGTGGTAATAGTTTTACAGACTTAACTCCAGCATTTTGAAGGGTGTGGGAGTCCTGGATCCAACTCTCTAGTATAGGGACAGGTCTTTGAAAATCACCCAATCTTTTGGTATTTTTGCAGATAAACTGATCAAAAAATGAAGTGGATACTCCTAAGAAACTGAAGATTCCGATATATAGCATCTCAAGGAGCCTTAACTGGTTAGTACAGCCAGGATTCATCTGAGTAAATATTGTCTTCTATGTTCTTCATGTCTCCACCTGAACTGCATCATGTAGACACCCATTGGAGTCAGAAGAGTGGACTAGGCAGATTTAATACGCAGTCTGTCTCTTTTTACAATGGTGTTTAAATAGGCAGGATGACTCACTCCCTACACATCCCTGTCTTCATTGACTATCAGGAGAGATTGAGATGCGAGTATGTTCTGCGGCCATACAAAGTTCAATGGCTTTGAGAAAAATTAGCAAACTTGACTATTAATAAGGGTCTATGGGCAAGCTACTAGCTTTTAACGATCAGATAAAAAAGTATTTTTTATCTGGTGCTTAAAGTTGGTCTCTATTGTCTTTCACTGAATTTTGACCTACTACCTCCTCTTTGGGGCATTACCTTGTATTGTAGTAACTTGGACAGGTACTTCAGTTCAGCAGAACAGAGGTGACTTGCTCCATCTCCATTGTTTGGTTATTGTCTGATCCAGACAGTCATTTTCAGAAGTCCAAACTTCATCTGAACATTTGAACATGTGGTAATTTTTTTCCATATCTATAGACAGAAATTATTTACTCCGCATTCAGAAAATTAGGGGAAGTCTGCAAGGAGCACGGATTTCTACACTGGCTTACATTCATTTTTCCTCTTTTCTGCCTCACTGTTGCAAACCTATTATCAATTATGCAACTTAACATAAAAGACCCATTTAAAAATCCACTTCTAGTACAGGTTTTTATTGATTGCACTGCCACCTGGAGCCCCAAGGGGTGGCTTGGCCAGACACAAATACACATATTTGGAAAAAAACCATGCCATTCCTGACCTTGCAAAATGTGGAGGAGGCATAGGGCTCTGAGCTTGAAAATCTACTTGAATAATGAGGTGAGAATTAATTTCCCTATGAGAATATGCCTTCAACTTGTTCTTCCATGCTATAGATCAGCAGAAGGAGGTTAGGGAGAGATTTTGTGCCATTGGTAAGCCAAAGATACATGTTTGCAGTGTGCAGCACTGACCCACCAAGAGTAAAATAAGACAGTATTTATATTTACAAGTCACTCTCCATACAGTGCTGTCTTTTCATTCTGTTTGCATGGGACCTAATATCTGTCATGTTCCATGCTGGTCCCCGGCCAAAATTAGGCACCACAGTCATGCAGTCAGCTGGTCCAGAGGGGAAAGATGTGCAGGTACTTCTTGCCTTCTCCACTCTTAAGCACTGGAGCAAGACCAACCATGCAATAGCTCAAGAAGATGTCCTGCTCACGCAGCTATGTTCAACCAGCTGGAGTAAAAAACAAAGTGATGCTTTGTTAACTTTAAAAAGATAAACCAGAGTTGAGAATTAGAAACAGGAGGAATGATCTTGCCTCCAAATCAGGAGATCTCTGATTTGAGGGGAGTCTTTCGGTAGCAAAGTCTTTCTTGTTTGCATGCTTGATGGTCCCACTGCCCTTACCCTGCAGCTGTACCAGAGGTGGGAATGAGGCAGAAGGGTCCTGAGTGGCACACAGCAAGTTAGAAAATTTATAGGTACATTTTGCATTTCTGTTAGGATATAGCACTAATTTGTGTTCCCAAAATCTTTTTTACTCATCTCTTATATACCTTCCATGTTGAGGACAGGGGTTATTTTCATAAAACAGGGAAAAAATAAAACCAATCTGTGTTTAAACAGGGCTAGAAAATGATGAGGGATGAGATCTTGGTGTTGCTCCAAGGATGCTGTCTGTTTTGTATGCTCCCTGTCAGAGAGAGCACGTGTGTGAAGAGTGAGGAGCAAAACTGGAAAGTTGTCATGAAACCAGAGGTGCAAACATCTGCTTTATAGTTCACAAGCAACCTAGAGATGAGCATCAGTCATTTAAAATTCCTGTAGCTGCCAACTCTTGTGGATTTACAATGGGTTTTTCTGAAAGCCCCTGATGCTGGGGTAGGGTGTATTTGCCAATGAAAAAATATCTCGGGTTTTCTTTAAGCTGTTTTTGTTCTAAACCTCAGTGTGGAGCTGAGACTCTTCTGCCTCTCTGGAAACCCTAACAGAACCAGATGTGTTTCTGAAAGGCTTCTTTCACTCAAACATGCACTGTTAGGCTTCGTCCCAGAGTCCCAAGGTGGAAGTCTAAGCTCCTTCCATTCAGACTGTCACAACAAATTATTTAACAGTCTTTGCTGGCTTTAATATTTATGCATTTAAATAATAAAAATCATTGGCTTTTGTTGTTGTTGTTTTTAAAATAATCTTGGGGGGGGGTTACGTCTTTCCTGGTTAGCGAATGTTTGGCAAAAATTGATACTGGCTTCACTATTCAGGCTAGAAATATTTTTCCATTGATTTTATATCTAACATCTACAATGCAAAGAGATTAGATAAAATAGTCAGTGGGATAGATCCAGTGATGAGCATAGCACCATCAAAGGCAGCAGCCTATATCTTTTTATGAGAGTCAGGCCTCAGAAGTTCATTCAGCCTCACAACATCTGACTTTATATTTAGTGTTACTATTTTGGGTTCACAAATGGGAAAAGAAGGTGCTAAGAGATTATACAACATCATTATGGTCATTCAGTCCATTATGCTCATACAACTGAGAATGTATGTGGTTTTAAAAATAAGACATTTGCAACCATTTCATGGCCCATATTAGCAATGCCTGCACTAGCAAGCAATTTGGCAGATCACTTTATTTAGTGACCAGGTCTTTTCCTCTGTGCTGTATATGTCTGGATGGGTGTGCAATTTTAATGAGTTTCCATTTGATGCCGTGGGCAACACATCTCTGTCGATTGTGTTTCCCCAGGCTGCCCAAGGAAAGCTCTTCCACAAACCTTTGTACCCTCCAGGCTGCCCCAAGAGGGGCTGCACTGAGCTCGTGTGTGCTGTGCCAGTGTTGGGAGCAAATCATCTCCCTGCTGTCACCTGTCATGTAGGACTTTGCACGTGGAAGCAGCCTCTGTCCTTGCTGGTGCACCTGCTTTATTTCATGAAGAAGTTACCATTTATACAAAAATATCCTGTACAGCCTTTGCACACACAGCTGGTTTCATCACTTTGGAGGGGGTTAGATTTCACCCTGGAAACAAGCCAGGCTGTAAGCTGACACAAAGCTCTTCCTTTGCCAAAAATTTAGTTAAAAAAATAGGGCAAGTGTCTCCCTGGGCCCTGACACATCTCCACTATGTCCCTGTTTATGAGTCCTCCCCAGGTGGGATGCAGCAATGCATGGATCATGGGCAGGACTGCAGAGCAGCTTCAAGAACTCAGTCTCGCCCAAGGGCCTGTCTGCAGAGCATCCCAGAGCTGCCCCCAGGCTGGGAGTGCAAACGCTCTTGGGTTGAGAAGTTGTGCATTGCCAGCAGAGCTGTGCAGCCATGCTCTGCAGTTCTGGTATTTTCTAGGCAGCAAGACAAATTCCCCATAGAATGACAAATTTGTCAGAACTGATAAGCACTGAGTACACCAGTGTCTGGGTAAAGAGCTCTCAGCTGAACCATCTCCATATTAACTCTTCTGGAACATCTTTCTGAATGCTAACCCCGAAAGTACAAAAAACAGGAACCAGATGCAGAAAGTGTGTCTTTAAAGCTATCAAATGTAGGGAA
>NW_010169660.1:65711-75539 GCF_000695765.1 Mesitornis unicolor
CCAAACCTTTTCATTTGCTCTCTGTCTGGTATTTGAGTAATGAAATTTACTTTTCAATATTTTCTGCAAGCATGAGGAACGAGGAACTCAGACTGTGCTAAATATGACCACCCAAGTCATACTAGGGGTATGTGAAAATGGCCACTAGAAGAGGGAAGGTATAAATAGTCAATCTTTTCAGACATCTTTCTGCAGAAAGCAGAAGCAGACCAGAAAATTTTGCCATTATTGTTGATATACAGTTTCCCTTTGACTTCTTCTAATGTCTTCAACCTTTTTGTTATTATTTATCTGTTCCGGATTCAAATCAACAGGGTAAGAGTGTTGCTCTGGGCTATTAAGATACCATTCATCAGAGATAAAAATATGAGTGGAAATAAAAGGTAAGGGAATTTAAATATGCTCCTGTTAGGTGCATATCTTCCTGCATTTTACCCATATTACATAAATCATGCAACATCCAATTGTAGACTATCAGCAAAAGAAAGGTTTTATAGCAATCCACAACCCACCAAGCATACAGATTAGAGTTTTATCATCTTAGGAGGTGATGATTTACATTTTCCAAGAAATGTGAAATTTGAACAAGTCCTAAATTATCAGATCTTTAAACTTTAGCACATGTTTTATAGCTGCTGTAAAATGGCATATGGAATGATGATTTTAATGATGCTATCGCTTTATTCAAACAAAATGCAGAGGGTTCTGTAATATGAAATTATTGGCCTACAATGAGTACACTAAGTTCCCAGCCATCCTGTGCTAGTGAAAATGAGACACTTACAGGCATGAAGTTTCCCAAAAACCTTTACTGAGACAGATAAAACTGCCCCAGGAACACTTCCTAGTTAATCCATGTAGTGTTTCCAAAAACTACATTTCAGAATCCGATGCATAGAAATGTTTCTCAGAGCTCCATATTGTACCTGTGCTTCTGCTTAGAGGTGTAGGGATGGAGAAAGAGGTTTCATTAGCAGAGGCTCTAAGCATGGTTTTATACAGACAAATTACATACGCTACATGTGGACTTTGAACATTGGCTGGGGTTGCATCCTTTTTGCTGGTTTCTACAGTCACTTTTTGGCATGGAAAAAGGTAATTGCATTTTATATTGTTTTATTATGGATCTTCAAAAAACTTTGTTTGAGTTAGTCAATACCCATTAAGTCTTTCTTTACAGTCTGCCTGGCAAGTTACAGCACTGGTGGAGTAATCGTGGGAGTGGATGCTCAACAACATCTCAGAATCCTTTAACCATGAGAAATTTATTTTCCTCAGCTCCTTTTTAGAAGCGTTGAATATCCAGCAGAGGATGTATTTATTCGGACAGTGAATTACAATGCCATGCTAACAGGCTGGAAAAAGGCCCTTTCTCCTACATGAAGCAAAAAGATAGAAAGACAGGGTCCACCCTGTGTGCTTCCTCCTGTCTGACTCAGTTTTGTGTATTTGTAGGGCTGAATGTACTCTACAAAATAAGAAAATTGTCAAGAGCTGGAGCAGTGTTGCTGATCAGACATGAAATTGAGAGACTGAAATTTCTGACTAGTCCTGATATAAAAGCCATTCACATCTTTCTTTCAGACATATGTGCCAGCTGAGGACATGCTGCTTCTCTTTATTATTTATTTTTAGCTGTCTTGTGAGGACTTCAATTATGAGGTTGGTTGATTCTTTAGTAATTAATAGTATGAAGTTCTTTATACATCTCAGAAGACACCATGACTCAGAAAACAACCCACTCTTCTGAACAGATCATTTAGAGGAAGCAGTTCCATCAATCATTCAATGAGCCTTTGAAATATATCCTGGTTTTGCTAACCATTCTTCTCATTTTGACTTCTGAGCATGATTGCATGATGAGAAGAGATGGTGGATGAGCAGTTGAGGGGCAGCACAGAGGCCAGGTGGGTCAGGTTTGATTCATCCCTCCATTCCTCTGGTGGTGGAGTCACTCTGCTTGGCTTAGACACAGGACTCCACAACCCAAACAGGCATGGGCAGTTAGATGCAGGTTTTTAAATTGTATTCAACTGAAAGTACAGATTCTTGCTGCTGAGAAAAATCAGGACTTACTTTTTCAAGGATCTGAGACACGCAGCTTTCGCTCATGGCTAGAAGGCCCCCAGGAACAGTGAAACTCCTCCAAGGCTGAGCTGTCACCTCTGGGCTTTCACATCCAGCAGCAGTACCAAAAGGTACAAAAAACGACATCCAGAAACACTTAGTCTTGTTCCATCAGTCACCCACCAGGCAGAACAAATAGGAGAGTTACTGTCATGGGCAGTGCGCCCGCACACCCTGCATGGACTGGGATTGATTCTCAGTGACTGGTGACTCAGTGCACTGGAAGTACCATTTCCACCTCCGGTTTCTGCCCAGTTGGTTTGGCTAAGCCAATTGTGAATTTAACTGAAGAATTTTCTCAATATTATTCGACTGCTGAACTATTTTGCCTTGGTTTCAGTATGTGTAATGATATATCTTTGAAAGATAGTTATTCTGGTGAAACAGTTCAAATAAGATTATCTAAGTTAGGATCAAACAAAATCACATTCACCACAGGCTCCAACGTATGAAAAAGGACCATGGGTGTGATGAAACAGTATGCCCTTTTCTTTGCTTTAAACCTATTACCTAATAATTCAATTAGGTTCTACCTGTGGCAAGCATTATGAAAACTAATGAATGCTCTTTCCTTTCCTCCTTCTCCTCGATGTTCATAATTTTACAGACTTCTGTCACATCCCCTCTCTGTTGCTTTCATTCCAGTAAGGTCCCTTTTAAAGCCTTTCCTCATACTGCAGCAATGACATCACCCTTGTTGCCCTCCTTAGTTCTCTTTCAAGTTGTACTGTATCCTTTTGGAGACAGGGTGACCTGACCCACATACACAATTCCACATCTTGACATAAAAAGATAAGAGTGATTAACCAGTCTGTACTCTTGGAGTAACCCTCACTTGGTATTTATTTGCTGCATTGATAACTCTGGCAGCACCATATAACTTTGAAATTGGATTTCAAAAGAATACTGGGGAAAAGGGACTCAAAGTCCGAAATAAGAAAGAGACAGAGGCACATAAGATATTTCTGTATCCTCTGATGTTAGATTAAATGAGCTTGGGAAAGCCACAAAAGAGTTGGAAGGCAAAGTGTTGAATTTGCAGTCTGAGGAATCATCTCAATTTGAGTGACAAATGAATGCCAAAGTTACAAATGACTGAATTTGTTTATCTATTAGAAAAAAAATCTGGTTAACAAGATTTCTATGTCACGTGAATAATTTTAATTAGGGAAAGTCTCAGCTCTGAAACACCAAACACTGTGCTGGAGAAAGAGACAAGCTGTAAACCTGCAACTCAGCCTTACTGAAGTGCTTTACAGCCAGATGCTGCAGCAGCAAAATTACTACAGAACTGACCAGACCAGAGAAATTATCGTTTCCCAATTGGTGTATTTTCATGAAGTGTATGATTCTGCCCCTTTATGGAAAACAGTATTTTTGTCATTACATTCAAGATGCACAAGTTAAAAATAGTTTCTCAGGAATATTTTCAGATCCTAACTTCTATGGAATAGAAGTTTATTATTCAGCCATATGAAATGGTCAAAATGCACTTCTGTGCTTTCTTCTGCTCTGTCACAAGGAGCTCACCCTTCTAGCTTTGCAACGGAGACAAATATATTTCCAAACATTATCAGGAGTGCCCTGAAGCTGCTTCAGAAGTTACTATATGAAGCTGACTACAAACAAATGCTATGTGCATCTTTTTTAATACCACACATTAAAATTAAATTTGCGGCCATTACAGCTCTAATTCTGAAGTGTCATTTCACAGCTAAGAATAATAATTGTTCATCAGAACTTTCTGAGGGATTATGTACTGCTTGCTGAATATTTCTCAGATTCTGCAAACCTTCCAGACTCCCTCAGATTAACCTCTTTTCAAATTCTCACCTCCATTTGCAGTTCCTGTGTGGTCTGTTCGTGAAAAGCTCGATATGACTGATAATGTCAGAGGAGGATAACAATAAAAGTAAGGACAATAGTTAAAGGAACCTGCACTTGAAGACCATTTACTCTGTCCAGTTCTGGCCCCCACAAGGCAAAAAAGACATGGACAGGCTGTACAGGGTCCAAAGGAGGGCCACAAAAATGATCAAAGGCATGGAAAACCTGCCCTGTGAGGGAAAATGGAAGGAGTTAAGTCTTTTCACCCTGGAGAAGGCTTAGTGTAGGAGCCCATCACAGTATGTGAGCACTTAAAGGGAAGCTGCAAAGAGGACAGAGTCTCTCTTTTCACAAAGGAGCCATATGGAGAGGACAAGGGTCAACGGGTGCAAGTTGCACCAGTAAAGGTTTCATCTTGATGTAAGAAATAAATTTTTTACATTGAGAACAATCATACAGTGGAACAACCTCCCTAGGGATGTGGTGGAGTCCCCATCAATGGAGGTTTTCAAGATGCAATTAGGCAAGGTGCTAGATAATCTCATCTAGGCTCCCTTTTCCATTAAAGGCTGGACCAGATGACCTTTCAAGGTCCATTCCAACCTGGGGTGTTCTATGATTCTGTGATCATCTGCCATGACAAGAGCAAGACCAGGAGTTGGTGTGTTCCCACTTGTGTTTAATATGGTCATCAGATCACAGGAGAGTTCAGAGCTCCAAAATGGGGCCACTCGAGGCCAACCAGGGTTCCTTGTAACAGGATGTGTGATAGTTACAAATGCTTGTTGTTGTCACTGTGAGGTCTCTGGGAGGAGAAAGGGAGTATATGGCCACACTATTAAGATGCATTTTCTCTACAAGGCTGGCTGAAATTTTTCTGTTAATTGTTTTTCTAAGTGGAAACAGAGTTTTTGAGAGAACTCATTAAACCTGATTTCTCCAGCTGTGTTGCAGGGATATTGGCTCAGTGCTAACTCGACATGGAAGCCATCTCTTCTTTTACTTCCATACTGCTCTCCATGCCATATCAAGCTGAGACCCAAATCAAGATGATGCAGTTGTGCATAAGTGGCCAAAATCTGTCATGTCACAGCTCAGTCCCAAAAGCCCTTGCGCCTCTCTCGCCTCTCCAGCTGCTTTCTTGTGTAAGTGGCCAAATAACCAAAAACCAGATGAAAATCCCAAACTTTCGTGATGCTTCAAACATGGAAATACAAATTAGGAAGGGCCATAGTGGGAAGCAAACCTACAGAGACACAGAACTCTGATCGCCTTCATTACAGAGAAAGGGTACTGGAGCCTCACTTCTGCAGCTCAGCTCCTGATAATTTTAGACACATTAAAATGCAATTAGCGTGATCTATTTTTGTGTAATTCTCTTACGGAGGATAGAGCTAAGTCTAACTTTTAGGCTGTCTGGTAAGAGGAGTGGTGATGCACCAGTACGTCATTGCAGTGGTTGATCTCAGGCAATTCAACACCACCAAATTTACTATTATGTCTAGCTGCTCACTTTGGTTTGTCAGCATCTTATTCCTACCTTGAAAGTAATTTAATGTAATATACTGTCATGTTCTGCTTCTGCAAGAGTTTGTTTGAAAGGACTGCTATGGTGCAAGAAACACAATCTACTTTCATATTCTGCCACTGGAATTTGATAAGAAGTGGCAGCAAATGTACTTTCCTCACTGGAACACCTAGCTGGTAAGATTATAGACAGCTTATATGAATAAAAGTCCTTTTAGGATAACAAGAGAAGCAGACTTGTGAATGGAAAAAATGTATTTGCATTTGCCATGTTATCAACCTGAAAGCTCGTCAACTGTTTCCCTGTAAGGTATTTCCTATTTTCTGCTATTTTCGCATTTTAGAAATCTTAACACAAGCATGCACATGCATACACACATGTTCACACACACATGCATACTTGTTAAAGCCATGCCTCTGTTAATCTCACCCTTGCATTTTGCAAACCTAAACACTCAAAAGCACTGTGACTATCAGTAAGAGGTCTATTCTGATGTGCTACCATTTCTTCTGCTTGTAACACTTTCTGGAAAATGAAGAGACTGAAGAAGCCGTAAGGGGCTCCCAGGCAGACTCCTGTGAGGCCAAGAGAGACCTTCTGTCATCTCCATGGCACTTTATCATGCTCTGAAAACTCTTGCGCTACATAGATCAATGTACTCTCACACACCTGTGTCTTCATAGACACAGGATTTCCAGCAAACTCTTTGGTTCCTACTTTTAGAAGACTGGAATTAACTTTTCCTCAAGGATAATTTCCCCATTTTGGACCTGAGCATTTTGTGGAAACTCATATCCTAGGCATGGGGAAGGACTGAACACTCTTTTATTCATTACATCTCAGCCAAATAAAGTCTGGTCTGGGAAGCTACAGAAAGGTGTTTATGTGGGTATATTGCTATTCCTGTAGCTGTAACTGCTATTGGAAGATGCTCAGAGCCCTTGGTAAAGGCAGATGCATCTCCTGATGAGTGGACAAAGTGTAGGAAAGAGAGCTCTGATGGTCACCACACTGCTCATTCCCATTCTTATAGGGACCTGCATAACTACGCACAGGTCCCTCTGTGCCTCGTGGGTAGATGAAGTGAGTAGCCTGGGTTGTCTAAAATCTCTCCACCTTGCCTTCCAGCCTGAGTAACCCCAAGGTCAGAGACAGCCACTGAGCTGAATAGCTAAAAGGAAGGAGCCATAGTGTCTCTGCATTAAAAATTATCTCAGTATAGCATCCAAGCCCTTGTTTGTTTCTGGCTGCCAGGAAGCCCCCACGGATGGCCACATCTGTCAGCTTTGTGGCATGGAAATATCTCAGAAGAAACCAATATCTCAAGACAAATCCTGTTCTGTTTGTGCCTGAGCTGTGTATCATATTACTGTCAACTTTACTAATACATATTATTATGACCTGATAGAGTGAAATTAGCGTCTCCCCCAGCTTTGTGCCATGGATTAATATGAGTAATATTCAGAGTGATAGTAACAGCTATCCTGTATATTGCCTTAATTCTGAAACATTACATGATTTAAATGAGAGTGCTCAACCTCTTAACCATCAATAAAGGCTTTAAATGGCAACTTTTGACATTAATTTACTATCTCTACTTCTGAAAAAATGGAAAATAAGATGTATTATCAGCTCTCTTTCCTCCCCCCGCAGCACAGCCCCAAACCAGCAGCTCTCTCAGAAGCTGCACAGAAGATGGGAAAATGGGAGCAAGAAGAACTGCAGCCACAGTGCAAAGGCAACCCCACTCCCAGCTGAGAAGACCTGGGTTTGATGGCACCATTAATGCCTTCAGGGATCTCTCATCATTTCACCTCCCCTTTGTTTCATTTTTCAACACTTAAATGCAAGGGGTCAGGAGCTGTATGTCTTACATTTTTTCCTAGTCTAAGCAAGTGAAGACCAGACCCTACCTGGAAGAAAAAAATCTGGGGGCAGATTTATTTTAAAAGTGCCGCCCACACCCATTCTTCATTGATGATGGTTTCCTACATAAAGACTTGAGCAGATTAATTTTTAGAAAATACAAAGTCTGGGGCACTTTGTGAAAAACAGAATTTATTCTTATAGTCTTCTAAAATTCAGTACAATCCCAAGGCACTCCCTCCTCTACTAGCAGCGACATATTCCAAATATCCTCTTTAGTGAGCTCTGGGATAAATAAAGTAAAAAAAAAACCTTCAGGAAATAGAAGGGGGAGAAGACAGGAGAGCACAGAAGAAGCTCCAGCCACGCAGCTAAGAATAGCAGCAATTCAGCTCAGGCTAAAAATATCTTCATTTATAGTGACAGGATCCAGATGTAGAGCGAACGCCAGTTCATGTCACTCAGCTCTGACCCAAGCACAAGTGGTGTGAGTGTGAGCAAAGAAATGACGATGAAACAGAGTTATAAAACTGTGACTCATGGGATCAGAGAGCAGCTGCATTCCAGTTCCCACGACAAAGAAACCCAGCTAGCTGGGCTCGCTCGTAAAATAATAAAACAGGCCAATCCTTTTTATATTCAGTAGCTTTAATAGCTCGGGAATGTCAAACACGCCTTTGCTAGAGATTAATCTCTGCTTTCCAAGCTCCTTTCAGCTCTCCATGTCAGCTCTGAGCTCCTAAACTCACTGCAGTTTTCCTGTTTTGCTTTTGGAGGAGAACAGAGCCCAAGAGCTGACAGAATTTCTGGACGGCTGCCCTGGCGCTCCACCACCCTGGCCAGCTCAAAGGAGCACTGGGGAGAATGGTTTGAGAGGGCAGAAGAGCAAGGGGAAATTTCTTTTCCTGGAAATATCTTTGCTGACTTGCAGCTTTCCTGTGCTGGTGTCATTAATTCCAGCACAGCCGTGGGTCTGATGAATATGGGTCAGGAGCCATTATGGTGGGTCCTAATTGCAGGATGCACATCACGCTAGATAATGCTGAAAGAGGAGGCCAGGGAAGGAATATAGCCATGGTATATTCACTCTTGGAAAGATGTCTAAGTGAAATCAAAATGCTTCAGCCACATAACACGCCTGGGTGCACTCATGGGAACCCCCGCCCTGAACAGTATGCCCTGGCAGGACTTAACACCACAATTTTAACAGAGCATTGCTTTAGCAACTGTGCTATGACACTGGGTCATGAAAGTTGGAACAGCAGCTGACATGGACTACAGCAGAGGGGAGAGAGATCCCAGCAGCACGGAAGAGCTCTGCTTACTCCTTCTTCCCTCTGTTCCTAGGGAAAAAAGATAAACAGCTCCCACTTCTGCACTCTGGCTGTGAACCCATAAGGCTGATAATAATCAGGGAGAAAATGACTGTGCTACTGATGAAGATTTGAGACACAGAGTGGACCTTCCTGTGGCTCCCCTTTGCCCTTGAAGAAAAACTTATAGGGCTGGAAGACGATCGATGGAGCAAAGGAACACAGAGATCCTTGCTGCAATGAGCCATATTGGAAGGTGACACCTGGTACCCTCATCCAGGCCACTGTAACTGAACAGATAAATTACACAGTAAGAACTGTGCCTGTGGGACCTAAACTCCTTTGTGTGGACATATCCTGGAGACCTGGCAGCACTGCAAATGTTTCAGCCTGGAAACATTGGGGACCTAAAGATGGACAAAAGAGATACTCAAGTACCACTTTGGACATATTTAAACATCACTTCATGGTCTTTTTGGTGTTCTTTTTGTTGTTTTTTTGAGCTTTGGGGGCTTACAGAACCCTGGGGCAAAGGGAGGTCCTTGTGCTTATGGAAGGAAGACCTGGAAAGGTGAGTAGAGATGAGGCAGGGTGCTCAGTGTAGTCCAGTATCTTGCATACTAAGGATGATAACCCGAAAGGGAAGCAGAGCTGTCACAGACATGGCCATGAGCCCAGCTTGATCATGTTGCTGTTCAAGTCATACTAAACTGTCAGTCTGAGAGCAGAATGATAAAATAAAAGGTTCGGATAACCAATAAAAGCAACCAGTATTGCAAGTAACAGGGAATTAATCTGGCACATAGCTTCTTGCTTGTGGAACAAGAACATCTTAATTGGGCGCAGTAAAGCTTGATGTATCCTACTTCTGCAGCACCTTAAACACACAAGGAACTGCTGCTCTGAACCTGGCCATGCCCTTCCAGAACACAAGATATAAATGTCATTTTTTGGTTTGCTCAAGGCGTAAAGGAAACCAGGACAGATGAAGCCCCAGACAGTGCACTCATGCTGCCCAGTGCCCTCACTCTTGCAGGGAAGCTGATGGGTCAAACTGAGCAGGTAACCAAGGAGCTCACACTGACACCTTTATTGCAGCGGTGAGACTGAGTAATTTCTTTCTCCTCTACCTCTCTGAAACTTACAGAATCACAGAATCACAGAACG
>NW_010169661.1:0-7500 GCF_000695765.1 Mesitornis unicolor
CCTGCCCTCCCGGGGCGGTGCTTTGCAGGGCCCAGCCCCAGCGAGGGGGCGGCCCGGGGCAGCGCTACGGCCCCGACGCTGGAAACCGGGAAAAGGGAGAGGGATGGGAGCAGAAGGAGGCCTAAAACCAGCGGGGACTCCCGGGCAGCGGGCTCCGGAGGTGCAGGCAGCCCCTGGGGGGGCAGGCAGCCTCTCCCCTCCTTTCCTGCCCCTTCCCGAGTGTTTCCAGCGCCCATCTCACCCAGCTGAGGATAATCCCAGAGCCTTCCCTGCCCTGCAGTGCTCACTTGAGGGGGATTTGCGCTCCTGGACGCACCTCACACTGCATTAACCCCACCAGACCCATCCTGGCCCCCTCTCCTCTATCCCTTCTCTGGAACTGTGGTTTATTTTGGTATTTTCTAGAAGTTCACAGAAAATCGCAGGGGAACTGCCCAGACTGCTTTTGGTTCCCCTTCTCTGAAAAGTCTTCCAGCTACAATGAGCTCGGCCAGGAAAGGGATGTGCTACAGAGGCAACCAAGCAAAATGTGTTCCTTTTCTCACGCTGATTGTGCCCCTAGGTGAGAAGGGGACAGACTGCAGCCCACTTGTGCCCTGGGGGTCCCTGCACCCCCAACATCCTGCAATTTCTACAATCCATCATGAAATATCTAAAAATTAGACGTTTTTCCACACATCATCCAGGTACGGGTCACAGCTGAGGCTGCAGGTTGCATCACCCACTCCAAGCAGGGTCTGCTTGGTTCGTCAAGCACCACAGCCCCCATTTCTGGTTTAAAAACCATCTTGTGAGGGATCTGCATTATGAGACCAGCTCGTACTGACGAGCAGAGCCTTTCCTTAAACGAGCATTTCTGAGCACTGCTTACAGAAACCCCGTTTTGTGGAACCACAACTGCTTGAGCTCATAGCTCTGTTCCACAGGGCAAAGCCACCATCCCCACAAGACTGGGCTTTGGTTCCCAAGGAGCCTAGAAAGTGATTTTATCAGGCTGCTGCCCTCTATAATAAAGACACTGTCATGGTTTAACCTGGCAAGAAGCTCAACACCACGCAGGTTGCTCAGTCAACTCCCCCCGATTCCCTGGTGGGATGGGGAAGAGAACTGGGAGAGTCAAAGAACTCATCAGTTGAGATAAACACTGCTTAATAATTACAGTAACTCAAATGGAAATAATAATAATAATGAACTGCAACAAAAACAGGAACAACAGTAATATTAGCAAAGTTATACTCAACTCACAAACAGCAGCCACTGGCCGTACAGCAATGAAAACACAACATGGGAGGGGTGAGCCTCAGGAACTGAGATGGGCACCATCGCGAAGGAGAAGGGAAGGGATCGAAGGGATGAAAGGCCAAAGAAGGGGTTGAAAGGGTCACAGAAAAGGGTCATCCCCTGCAAGCTCCACAGTTTATAGCGAGGGTGATGTTTATGGGATAGAATACACCTTTATTGGTCAGCTTGGATCAGACCCAGATCATCTGAGGAAACTATGACTGCAGGTACAGACAAAACCTTGAAGAATGTAAATATCTGCCAGCAAAACCAAAACTAGCAACCTTATCAGCTATTAGAAGGAAAACAGCTCCATCCCGGACAAAGCTCTAACATCCATTTGTGTTCACTAAAGCAAACACGGCCATTTTGTCAGAAATCCAGTTCTGGTGGAACATTAAAAGGGAATTCTACAATTCAATCCCAGCACAACCAGGACACACTCCCAAGAAACCACCCGCTCCCCGGGCAGAGCAAACCATTAGCAACCACGGTTCTGCACAGGGTCATGGGCTGCTGCGGGGCGTGGAAGAAGGGAAGCTCTGTACATGTCCATGCATATCCGTGATGCGACTGAACCACCTTTCCACACAACAGACATGTGATAATTAACAAAGCTGGGACCCCAATCCCAAAGCAGTGGCACCATGGGTGCAGCTGGAGGCTGGGCATCAGCGCAGGCTGCACATGCATTTTGGCAAACCCCATCATAACTATTGCCGCGTCCAATGTCACCTCTTCCCAGCTGCCATCCCAGCAGCAACTGTGACTTGTGTTTTTGTACAAACACCACCAAGGACATCGGTGCTGCTGGAGGTGACACTCGGGGTGGGATTTTCCCCTAAACAGGAGTGAAAAAGCCGCACTGCTGTGCTTGCTGGCCCAGTTTTCCTGTCCCTTCAGCCCTGCAAGTCCCAGCGAAGGCAAAAACCATCCTGATCCCAGCACAACCGGTCACATCCCCTGGTGTGAGTCAGCGCCGCAGCCCTGCCTCGGGGGTACCGGTGCTGGGGATGATGCCGGGTGGAAATCCCAGTTTCCCTGCAACAATCCCACTGGGAACTGATGGCATTTCCCACTGACTCACCTGCCCCGGCTCCTTCTCCCGGCAGCGCTGCCCTTCCCCACTCATGTTACCTTCAATCTCTGATCAAAGGCCGATTTCAAGAGCTGAGCTAATAAAAAAGGTATTTTATTAATTATATCTGCATACAGATTTTTTTCCCCCTTGTACAGATGGTTTTGCATTTCCAGGCTGGACATCTGCCTTCTCTGCCGTGCCCTTTGCTGCAGGCAGATGCATTTATATGCATATTTTAGCCTCATTTGCCTTTCTAGCTAGAGCAGCTGTCCCTGCGTGGGTATTTATCTACAAATCCTCCCCTTGCAAACACTGGGACAGGCTGGGACCTCTCCGAGGTGTTTACCCAGCCAAATATGTGAGATTCAAGATTGTGCTTGCACAGGGACACCAAGGAGGAAAAAGAAGCCTCACCAGGGGACAACAATAACAAACAAAAGGGCCTTTCAGAGGGGCATTTGATGTCCTGGAGATGCCAGGGACTCACATTACCCTGCCTTAGTACCCGAAATGGGTCACCAGCCGTTTTCCCCTGCTTTTTTTTTTTTTTCTCAAATGAAGGTTTTCAGTGCATATGTTTAAAATATGCAAAGCCCAGCCCAGAGTGCAGCCACGTCCTGGGATTCCTCCAAACCTTTCCAGCAGCCAAAACCACTGCTCCGGGTACCATGGCACTGCTGCAGCCAGACGGCACATCCTGGAAGAGGAAAAGCCCACCCATTTGAGTCAAATCCTCAGAGCCACCAGATCACGTACCTATTAACACAGAGATATTATTTACAGTTAATTAGCACCAGAAATGTAACACATCTAGGGCTGGAGAAGATGCTCCGTGTCCCCAGTCCTACAGCCCTCAAACCCTGGGCTACTTTTCCCAATGTCTCTCAGGGGGAACATGGAGCTTTGCCCTGTGATGAAAGTCCATCCCAGCCCCCATGCAGTGGTCTATACTGGTATCTCTCTTCCCTTGGTATCCATCTATACCCTGCAAGTGAGGAAAAATGAGGAAAAGCAGTGGCCCAAGAGGCACTTCCACACAATCAGGTTTGACCCAGTCCTTGGTGGGAGGATGCGAGGTGAGGAGCTGAGTCTGTGCTTCCAAAGCGGTGTGGGGAGACTGAGTCCCCAGGGGCTGCCGGGACACAGTGCAGAGGATGGTGGTGCCGGTACAACCGGTCTAACCGCTGCGCCAGGTCACCGCTGCGAGCGCACGCACGTCTGCAACCTGGAAAACAGAATAAATTAAGTTGCTTTATTATTAAGAAGAAGAAGAAGTGACCTGGTGCCAGTCTTGGGGGCTGCGATACTCTGGCTTAGTCCTGCCTTGGCCGGACAAAACTCCTCCTCACCACTGGTACAGGAGAGGTTGAGGAACTTACTTCTTCATTATCCTTGGTGTTTCTGTGTCCTGGGTGGTGCCATTGGGAAGTGAGTGGCCTGATAAGGACAATAGAGGGCTTGGGGAAATGAGAGAGTGATGGGGTTGGAGGAAAAGAGTGTGGTGGTGTCGTGTGGCTGGGTATTTAGAAAAGCTGAGCAGGAGCTTAGCACAGCTTTGCAGAATTAGGAACAAAATGGGAAAATGCTGGGAAATCACCAGCGATGACAAAACTCCAAGGAAACCTCATTACCTGGGGCCTGATGGCAGCTCCAGCATCCCAGACAGATGGAGCGGAGCAGCCTGGTCTGCACTGCTGCCGGTGCTCGCGGCTACATCGGGTCGGGGTAGTGGGAAGCCAAGCACTGGGGCAGAGCGGGCTGTCCCAAAGGATGTTCCAATGGCCCCATGGGACATAACTGGCAGGGGAAGCTTTCAGGCACTGCCACATCCCCTGGGCTGTGCAAGTGAGGACTCAAAGGCATTTCCAGCATTGGCTTCGTACAAAGCAGCAAGCGCAGGAAACACCTTCAAGGAAAACACTGAAAATGGGTGAATAAACACCAAGGGTGTTTCCACATTCTCAGCCATCCTGAGCAATAAACCAGCAGCCTCAGTGGTGGCCCGTGACACCAATGTTTGGGGAGATGCCACCATCCATGACCCATACTACTGTGACCGACCGTGTCTGAAAAGCCACCAACCATCCTGATTATTTATTCAGCTGTTTAAATATGTGTGGGTTTAGCTCTTTAATACAAAAAATAAGTCCCAGGGAGGTGAGATCAGGTGCCTGAAGCATGAGGTGAGTCAGTGCAGAACAGGAAACCTCCTGGACTCACCCCTGCTTCCACCTCCCAAACCCACTCCGGATCTACGGGTTATTCGTGCAGGGCCACCGCACAAGGAGTGAACGCAGCTCCAGTTGTAACATCACCCAAAGACACCACTGGGACCAGCACAGCTCGCTCACGCACCAGTAAAGGAGCTCTGCAGTCCCCATGTGCCCTCCTCCAGGTCACTCTGGCTGTCCCAGCACTGCATGTCGTGCTCCAGTGTGGAGATGCAATATTTTCCTCTCTCGGTCTAAAGTCCTCGCCAGGGAAACGTGCTGGTGACTGTCTGCACAACGACACTATCGGTGCAAAGTGCACAAACACCGTGAGTCGGACCTAAAATAAACACGGCCTGGTCTTAAAAACCACTCTGCGTTGCATTTGTTGGGCCGCTTTCTGCATCTCAAAGGCATGGATGGGTCTCATTTTCAGCCAGGAGCGCTGCAGGGGGTCATTGACTTTGGCCAACAGAAGTCAACCAGACAGACAAGCCTCTGGCCACACAGCAGCACAGGGTCACCGGGGCGGTCCCGGCGGTCCCTACATTTCCTGGAGCGGCTGCAGCGCTCCCAGCTGCGGGGCTGGATGCAGCTCGGGGACTGCTCACACGATGGCAGCATCGCAGCACCCTGCGGCAGGGACGCAGCCGATGGGCAAAGGGGATGCAGCAGCCATGCGCTGGGGACACAGCCGATATGCAGCAGGGATGCAGCACAGTCACACGCCAGGACCAGTGTTGCACCCCCAGCTCTGCCCCGTTCCCAGCTATCGAAGGGCACTGGGAGCTGTTAAAATCACGGCTGGGGTGGGGGAGCACCCACACCCCATCCCTCACACGCCACAGAAACAAATATTTGCAGGGAACCGCTCCGAGTGTGGCAAACATCAGCACGGTCTGCGCGCAGCTTATCTCGGCTGCTCCCAGTAGTTACACGTTAATGCAATGTTTAATTCCCATTAATTCTGTGTAACAGCTCCAGGTGACAGAGCTGCAGTGCCAGCTGGCTTCCAGTTTGCTTTTTTTTCTATTTTTTACTCAAACTCTCCCCATTTCAGACTGCAGTGGCTCTTACCTGATCTGCAGCTGCTCTCAAACCCAGAAGAATGTTTCTGTTAGGAAAAAAAAACATAGAAAAGGTACATCTCTTCATCTACACCCTCGTCGTGGATTTGAAAAACAAAAAATCACTGCAGGTCTTGTCTGAATGGTCTTTTCTTTTTTTTTCTATTTTTTACTCAAACTCTCCCCATTTCAGACTGCAGTGGCTCTTACCTGCTCTGCAGCTGCTCTCAAACCCAGAAGAATGTTTCTGTTAGGAAAAAAAAACATAGAAAAGGTACATCTCTTCATCTACACCCTCGTCGTGGATTTGAAAAACAAAAAATCACTGCAGGTCTTGTCTGAATGGTCTTTTCTTTTTTTCCCTGGTTGAATGTAGACTTGAGTATCTTGAGCAACTCCGACTGCGGAGAACAGATCCAGGGGATGCTGCACAACCCTACAAGTGACAAACGCCATCCATAAATCATTAATAATAATTATTAATAACAATTATTAGAATAAAATCATTAACAACAATTTATCCACTAGCAAGCATTAGAGCATAGAACTTCCCATTTCTCTGTCCCACCTGTTTTCCTTGTCATGACATCTTCCATATCCAAGGGTACCATCTCCTGGCTATTCCCCACATTGCCAAATCTTTACTTACCTTCAGCTCCCCAGTCTTTACTTACCTTAAATCCTCATCTTATATGGCTGCACCCATGGCCCCAGCCTCCCACCAGCAGCACCATGCCTGGGTGCAAGCACTCGGCCGGTCCAGGGATGCAGTGTCCTCCTGCATCCCCATCACCCCAGAGACCCCTCCAATTCCCACAGCGCAGGATCTCCATCAGGCAAAGCAATTAAATCACTTGGAGTTCACCCATACTTTAAAATAAGCTTTATTTAGATCTTTTATAATTTTATATTTGCATCCATGCCTTCAAGGATTCTCCCCCCGCTCACGCGGGGAAAAGTTAAATCTAATGTTACCCATAATTCATATGCTATTTCTTGAAGTTCTCTTCTTAAATAAATCATCCTCTTAGTAATTTTTAGAATTATTTCCTAATTTACAAAAAAGCTGAAATGCAAAGGAAACTACTTGATAACAAGGAGGTTGCTCATCTGTTCCGGTGGTTGATAGTTTAAATTATAAAAATGCAAGGAGAACTAAAAAAAAAACAATACTCCCAAAAAAACCAACCAAAGGTATAAAAATGCTTCTCTGCAGAGAAAAGATGCCACGGGGCAAACCCTGCCCTGCCACCCCCCGCGGCCTCTCCGCATCATCCCGGTAACAGGAATACAGAGCGCGAGGGCATCGGCGGTTTAGTTTCGGTGATTTAAGACAAAAAATACCCCTCTTTCAACCAGGGCGCGCGTCTCGGAATTAAGAAAAATAATACACTATTATAGCATCATTAAATAAATCTTAATACAATTTTTTTTAAGAGCTTAAAATTATATCGTAAGCATTAAAGCATAAGGTACTTATCTTGGCATAAGCAGAGCGCGGTGCGTGTTAGTGGAGGGGGAGAGCGGCCACCGCGCCAGGGGGGTTGGTGGTTTCAGGGCATTTTCAGGGGATTTGGAAGCCCAAGCTCCACCTGCGCTTCAAAATCACCCTGGAAAAACCTCCCCGGCGGGGACTCGTACCGATTTCCCTAGCCCCCCAGATGGCAATGGACCCTCCCAAAATGGGACTGGGGTGGCCAGGCAAAGTCCTGGGATACGGGGATATCTCAGGGTATCGCCTTGGCTCCCTCCCAGCTCATGCCGGGCCCCCAAATTTTACTCAAAGCCAAGGGTGAGCCCCACCGAAATGTGAGGAAAAACCACAGGCAAAACTCCCACCGGCTTCCCCCCCCCCCTTTTT
>NW_010169661.1:7584-22484 GCF_000695765.1 Mesitornis unicolor
CGCTCCCCCCCCCCCCGGCAGCAGCTTCCCAGGACAGTACAGTACAAACACCCCTTTTCTCCTCCCCACCCCATCCCACCCGATGTGGAAAAATATAAAAATCCCCAAACTTCTGCAATAATTTAGTTAGAATAAGCTCTCCCTCTGGGTTTGTGCAAATAAATTAAAAACAACTAAAAAGGAACGTTAAAACACTTAAATTTCCAGACCGGCGGGCGTCACAACCACAGCCCGTGTCGCCTCCGCGGGGTTCGGCCAGGAAGACATCACAGCGAATGAGAGATTTTTTTGATTTTTGCGTGTGTTTTCGCTCTAAGGTCCCTCAGCCGGGCAGGTCCTTCGTCCCCGAGCCAGGACATCCCGCGGGCTGGGCTCCGGAAAACAGCGGGGTTCGGACAAGAGACGTCACAAGCACAAAGTGCACAATATTTCTGGTATTTACAGAGACACAGCAGTCCTTCAAGTTTCAAGTTTCGTCAAAAAGAAGGAGGAAATAAGACAGGAAAAACCAACAAAAAAAAAACCCCAACCCAAAATGACAAACTGAAGCGACAACAAAGGAGAGACCGGTGTGGGGAAAAAAACCAACACAGAAAAAAGGGAGAAAAACTGAAGTTACGACACGGCTGCATCGCTCCCAAGACAACAGGTAACACGTCCACAGGCGGGGTGGGGGTTATGTACAATCGGCGAGGCCGAGGAGATGCTCGAGGGGTCACCAGTCCGCGTCCTCCTCGATGTAGTAGTCGGGGGCCGTCCCGTCAAAGAGGCCGGGGTCCAGGGACTTGCGCTGCTTCCCCCGGGCGAAGACCCTGGAGATGGAGCCAAAGCCCATCTTCTCTTTCTTCTTTTTCCGTTTTTGGTCTTCCAGATCCTCTAGAGACTGTGAAGGGGAGGAAAGCACAGGGGTTTGAGTACCCAGCTTGGCATTCACTCCCTCCACCCACATCAGGGTGATCCAGGTCCCAAAAAACATTTGGATCCAGGTTCAAAGCCATATAAAGGTACTGGACCTGAAATATCTGTGGTGCAATTAGCAGTGAAATTGGGCTCCCTCCCCACATTTCTGGGATTTTGGCTTCTTAAATTCAACTGGGCCCTGAGAACAGCAACCACTTACAGCACTACCTGGATTTTGGGGCAAATCGTGGCAATCTGGGAAATCCCAGACTTAAAATTTGGGATGTTACTTTTTTTTATTTAAAAAAAAAACAAAAAACAAACCAAACCAAACAAAAAAAAAGCCCAAATCTATGCCTCTGAGCCCCCTTAAATGACTTACTAGCACAGGACTGGGTCTCACAAGTGGGATGTAAGCAGGGATTTTAGTGAGGCTTTGTGCCCTACCTGTACAATTGGGTTGTGCAAGTTCTTCTGTACCGGTCCAGGACTGTCCCCCTGCAGCAGAATGACACCAATCCCATTGCATCAGGCCCAAAACGTCCCAGGACCCCCCACCACAAAACAGAATCGCTGTGGGGCTAGGATAACCGCTCAGGAAAGGAGCCCTCCAGACCAGCAAATCCCCAAAACCATCATTTGGAGAAGCGGAGGACCCGCAGCATCCCCAGAGCCCGTCCCTCTGGCTCCCTCCTGGCCTGTCCCCCATGCTGTGGGGAAATCCTCTCCCCCCCATCCCTGACAAGGCCAGCCCCTCATCACCCAGCGCCTTACATTGCAGAGCGAGTGCGTTCGATGCCGGGGTGAGTTGATGTCGCTCGGTGTGGACGATCGGTCGCCCTCAGCTGCCGAGGCGTCAGAGATGATGGACGGCTGCCGCGAGTGACAGGGGCTCACTCTGACCGCTGCCAGGCACAGGGAGAAGTTAACATCACAACAGCAGACCCAACCCCCATGCAAAGCCTCTGATGCACTACTAAAAAACCTGATTTTGGGGCTGTTTTGCCCATTTTTCATCAATTTTTTTCCCCTCTATTGAGCTCCCATGCCGTGATCCAGGCCAGGGGTCTCACCTTGCCGGTCCGCCGAGTGCTGGGGGTGGGAGTGGTAGAGGGTCTGCTGGCTCTGCCGGATGGCGGCCGTCAGCGGGAGGTCAGCCTGCATCACCCACTCCTGGTTGCCGTTCAGCACCGTCTCACCCGGCATGGCCAGGGAATGGCGCTTGGGGACGTCCTTGGTCAGCGTGGCCAGGGACTGCTTGGCCTGGAGAAGAACACCAAGGGGAGAGGTAAAAAAAACCTTATGGGTGTCTCTCAGAGCAGCGAAACCAGCACCAAAACCACCCTGCCTTTTGCAGAAAATTCACAAAGTATGTTGCTCTCTGCACCAAGGATATCCAGATCCTTCTTAGCGATGGATTGTTTTCTGCCACTATGTGCAGCCACTGCAGCGAACGCATGCATCCCACTGCAGCAAAGCCATAAATGCAGTATTGCACCAAACTGCAGAATCACAGAATTATTAAGGTTGGAAAGGACCTCCAAGATTATCAAGTCCAACCGTCAACCCAACACCACCATGCCTACTTAAACCACATAATAAGATGCCACATCTACACGTGCTTTGAGCACCTTCAGAGATGGTGACTCCACCGTTGCCCTGGGCAGCCCCTTCCAGTGCTTGACCATCTTTCAGTAAGGACATTTTTCCTGATATCCAATTTAATGCTCCCCTGCACAACTTGAGGCCATTTCCTCTCATTCTATCACTCCTTACTTGGGAGAAGAGACCGACCCCACCTCACCACAACCTCCTTTCAGGTGTAAATATTTAACTACAGCAAAACTCCCTGAGGTGTTCCCAGCTGCTGAACTGGAGCAACACAGGGCTGACCCTCAAGCCGTGCCCGCACCGTCACTGAGCTCACCATGGCCAGCTCGGCCTCCAGCTCCTTCATGCGGTTGTCTTTCAGGTCAAGCTGGGACCGGAGGGCACTGGCGTGGTCCGTGGCCTCCTTGGCTTGCCGCCGCAGCTCCCACTTCTCTCGCTCCAGGAGGTCCTTCTCCTTTGCTAAGGCTTTCACTGCATCCTCGCTCTCCTGCCGGGACACAGAGCGGTGGTCAGGAAGGGGAAACCTGTGGGGGTTATTACACACCCCTCTGTCACCACTTCCTTGGGGCCACCCGACTGCTGCGGAGCCAAAGGCACCTTCGGGTGTCACCAGAGCCCAGGGATGGCAGTAGGCAGGAACGGGGAGCCGCGGGATGTGACCGGTTCCCTTGAAAGGGATGCTCATCGTGCTCCTGGTTAAAAGCACAGAGTCACAGCACGGTGGGAGTTGTAAGGGCCCTCTGGAGATCACCCAGTCCAACCCCTGCCAGAGCAGGGTCACCCAGAGAAGATCACCCAGGAACATGTCCAGGGGATTTGAATATCTCCAGAGAAGGAGACTCCACAACCTCTCTGGGCAGCCTGGTCCAGTGCTCTGTCACCCTCACAGTAAAGAAGTTTTTCCTTATGTTTAAGTTGAACCTCCTGTGTTCCAGTTCATGACCATTGCCCCTTGTCCTGAGAAGGGTCTGGTCCCATCCTCCTTCCCCCTGCCCTTGAGATATTGATGAGCATTGATGAGATCCCCCTCAGCCTCCTCTTCTCCAGGTTGAACAGCCCCAGCTCCCTCAGCCTTTCCTTATGTGGGAAATGCTCCAGTCCCCTCATCATCCCAGTGGCCACTCACTTTTCGGTGCTGCTCATAGTTGCGGATGAAGTCGCGGAGCTGCTCCTCGCGGCTCTCCAGCGTGGCATACAGCTGCTGCATCTGGCTCACCAGGTCCGTCTTCTCCCCCTTCAAGCGCTTGCGGTCGGCCTTCATGGCTGTGGGAGAGACGAGGGCTCAAGCACAGACTGGGGCACGGCAGACCCCTCACCTCCACCGCTTCTCTTTTTCAATAAATAAAAATTTTATCTTATAGATATGAATATATTTTATTAATTTATCATGTATATTAGTATATTAATATTATAAATCTATTGATATATATGGATATATGTGCTATATAATATACTGTGATATGTGATATAATATAGTATGATATGATATATGATATATTACAATACTATAACGTAATACAATACAGTAATAATACAGTATTATACTATAATATAAATATATGTATCTATTTTATACAAATTAGTAATTTATTTTTCAATAAATAAAAAACAAGGCTGCGCTGGGAGCAGATGCCCAATGCATGCTCAATGCTGCACCCTCCGGCCCCATGAAACACTCAGAGCATTTCCTCATCCTCACCCACCCTCCACGGAAAACCTCATCCCCTGTGAGAGGAGATTTTGGGAGCAAAAACCACTGCTGCAGCCTCAGGGCCCGGCGCAGGCCAACCTGCTGCTCCCATGCCAGGATAAATAAACCACAACCTGATTATTTTTAGCTGCTTGGCAGATTTCTGCAGTGCTCTCACGAGCCCAGGGTACAGCTCCTCGAGCGTCCCCAGTGCTGCTGTGTGAGGATGAGGGGACAGTGCGGGGGTACCATGGGGGTGTTTCACCAGCCCTGATACAAAACCGAGACCCTTGCGTTCCCCCTCTTCTGCGCAGCAGTGAGGGATGCTTGTTGGCCACCGGCACGGCGTTGGATTGCTGGAAATCTGCTAAAAGCAGGAAAATCACAGAAATACCACAGAGGAAATACCTAAAGCCCCCCAAACCCACCAGAAAAATCAACCTTGAGGCCCCCAAGAGCTGTCTGTATTACTAAAGCCGCTAGAAGACAACAGCACCACCATGAGTGGGCCTCGTCTCTTAAAAGGAAATTAATTCCCTCGGTGCAATTAGAACCCTGGTACCCTTGGCTCCATGCCCCTGCCTTCTCCCAGTACAGGCTCTGCTCCCACCTCCTGCAATAGGGACTCCCATCCCTCCAAATGGTCGAAGACGATGACGGAGATGTTTGGGACAAGAGAGGTTTTTAGCTGTTAAACACCAGGAGATGAAACTCTTTGGACCAACGATTTTACCATTAAGCACTGGAGGCAATTAAAAACCCAGAAAAATAACCAACCAGCTAAGAAACGCCATAACGATTCACCTTGTCCCGTGATCCTGCTTGTGATTTTTCCTTCACCACTTCAGTGAACACGGCTGGGACAACTCAGCCCCTGTCAGCACCGGGACTTTCCTTATTTTTTTTCCAGCTTAGGAAATTACTACAGAAACCCTCTAAAAATAATCACAACCGGACCACATCTGAGTTTTTAAAAAAGAGCTTTTCCTGGCGCCTGTGTGTATTCAACAGCAACCTTCCCCCACCCAGTTATTTCACATGACCGAAAAACTTGCTGAAAAAGAAAAATTTATGATAAGTTGGCAGAGACAGAGCCCACAGAAGGGGAGACCCAAAGTTACCGACTGCGACTCAAGGACACGTAACCGCAGCCACTGCTGATTTGGGTTTTAGAGGGGGATTTTTCGGCCCCCGTAACCCTTTCCAGGCAGGGTCATTCTCAGCCCCATGCAGAATAACACGTTGCTGATAACCCCTCTGTTTTCAAGCTCTCAAACACTTTGCAACACACACACATGCATATATATATATATATATACACACACATATACACACATGTATATATGTGTGTGTGTGTATATATATGTATGCCTGTATATACATATATATAAGTGTGCCTTTAATGCTCTACCTATCTATATATCTGTATCTATCTATTATATGTATAAAATTTTCCTCAAGGATAATGCCAGGCTCTTATGAAAGTTTATTCCACATTTGCACTCTCTGATGCTGGAGGTGACAAAAGGCTCCCAATGAATTTAATTAAACAGTGAGTCCCTGATAGCATACAACCTGCTTTAATTAGTGGCAGTGTTGAATGGCCTTAAAGGTTTATGGAAAACATTTTATTGCTTGCCAAAAAAACCCAACAACTCAGAAGTACCATTAGGAGAAGAGCATGCACCATCTCCCAGGGTTGACTATTTGCCAATATCCACACCAAGCAGTACTGCAAGATGATGGACTTGGGGTACTGCAAGAGCAGGTTTGTTCCTATTAAGCCAACAGCACAATTTACCATTTGTCTCAGTTCATATTCGAGAGATTTGTTACAATTAAAGCACTTTTTTCCCCCCACTCTATTACCACCGCTTTCCCTCCTCCAAAACCGATTAGCTCCTAAGCTTAAAGAAGATTTATCGGTCATTCGAGAACTTCATTCCAAACCCAATTAATAGGAAATTAATTGAAAGAGGCAGGAGAAAAATAAAAAGTAATGCAGAAGTGAGCAGTTTGGGCTGCCAGCAATTCCTGGACCACGCTGGCAGCTTAATTCGTCCTTAGCAAACGAGCCTGGCTAATTACTCGAACAGGGAAAACGAGCCACTGCCATCCACGGCGCGACGGCAGGGGCAGCCAAGGAGGAATGAACTGGGTTTTCAACAACCAAGGAGGTGAAATGGATTTTTTTTTCCTTTAATGCAGTGATCCAGGGCCAGATCCCTGCACCCCGATCCCCAGGAATATCTGAATAAACTCAACCCCAGCCCATCTGCATGGGGGCGCTCTGGCAAAACCTCCGACCTGGTCGTAAATGCAAGAAAGAGAAGCAAGAAATCCTAAACCCTTACCCTCAGTGGAAAGTATTTCTCTCACACAGCTTATTTGCATTATTTATTTTTCCCTCTCACCCAAAGCGCCTGGGAGAAGCAGAGGGGGAACCCAGCAGCACCCCCTGGACTCGGGAATGATGAGAAGGAGGGGATGGGTACAGCAGTGTGACCCCTCCCAGCTCTCACTGTCACCCCCAACACCCTGTGCTCCTGTTACTTGAGCTGCCACCTCCTGCCATGCGATCCGTCCCCGAGCATTGCTGCTCCCAGCGATGGTGATCGACACAAAACAGGAACCGGACTCGCTCCATGCTGGGCTTCTTCTGCCACTCACAGCCAGAACAACTGAAAATGCCCCCCAGCATCTTTATTTCCAGCTTTACCTAACAAGCTGACATCTAATTGCTCTGCTGCATCAACCTGAAGGGCACAGCAACACTGCCAAAACCTCCTGGTGACACCACCACCAAAGATGCTACCAGCTCGCAGCCCCTGTCCAGCCACAGCATCTAAAATCTATGCTTTGAGGACATACAGATAATTAGTTTGACTATCTGGAAATGTGATATTAGATGAAAAACAATTACATCTGGCCACAGAAATAGCAACTCTGCCTGGATTCTTGCTCCTGGAATGAAGTGGCAGAGCCCAAACATGAGCCATGGTGCTGGCAGTGGACGCAGCCTACCTCTGACCCTCCCAAAAAGCAGCCCCAAGAACTTCTCTCACTCTGTGCATTGTGGATTTTCATACCAGGAACAGAATCAGAGCTGACTTTATCACTTACTGAAAGGCATCTTTGGAGAGCACTGCTCAAGCTTCAGTGATGCCCCATGCAAGCAGACCATGTAAACCCAGCCTGTCCCATTAACATTCACTTAATTTCTCCTGTTTCTCCACCCCAACCATGAAATTCAATATTGCCACCATGACTAACCCATAAAATCGGTCAGCCCTGCACAGGAATCGCAGCGCCGCTCTTTGCTTCCTAATTAAACAGGGGCGCGCACTCCCTGAGCGCAGCCGTCACCACCTGCAGAGAAGACCTCACCGTGAAAGACGTCAACGTTACGTGGAGTTGGGCAGAGCCCGCGCTCGCTCCTGGGCGTGCAGAGGTACGGCACAGGCAGGAAATTCGAGTGCAATGTTGAATTTCAGGAAATAATTAGAGGAAGCATTTGCCTTGGGGGAGTTTACCAGGAAACACCCTGCTAGGAGGTCCAGTGCTTTCCAAACCAACCACCACCACGGTCATGACAAGGTGGTCAATGATTTCAGCTGTGAGTTTAAGGTCTTCAAAGGAGCACAGTGTGTTTTCTGTACAGACCCTCATGTCCCTTGGGTGGAGAGGGCTTCCTTGGTTGGGTCCATGGCTGGGACGCCTATTTGCTGCGACATCAATCCACTGGGACACGCATCTGCAGGGAAATCCATCCACCAGGGACCCCTCTGCTGGAACATTCATCTGCCAGGACATCCATCCTCTGGGACACCCATCTACCAGGACATTAATCCACTGGGGACCCCTCTGCTGGGACATCTATCCACTGGGATGCTCATCTGCTGCGACATCAATCCACCAGGACAACCATTTGCTGGGATGCCCATCCTTCAAAGACGCCCATCCACCAGAACATTCACCTTCAGTGGCACCCATCTGCCCATTCCTTTGCCACTCACTCCCTTGCTGCAGCCCACCAGGTGTGCTGAGGGTTTCTGCAGGAGATCTGTCCCATCCCAAACGCCATCCCCAGCGGCTCACAGCACCGAGCTCTGGATTTGGGAGGGAGGACACCAGGCTACAACCCATTTATGGAGCAGACACACAGTCGGTTCACGCCTTCCCGAGCAGTGGGGAAAGCCAGCCTGAGGTCTCCACCTTGGCACTCGAAAAGGAAACAGAAACCAGGTTTGCTCTCTGCGTGATAATCCCGCAGGCAAGCTCCAGCACATCGGATATCCTTCCCAGAAACAGGGACTCTGCCATCAGCCCACACGCTCACAGATGTCACCCAGTCAAGAGGCTCCTCACATCCCCCAGGCACTCGGGCACGGCTCCTGCAGGACCCAGCAGTGATGAAGCTGTCTGCAACCTCTCCGATGGAGATTTCCACCTCCAAAATCCAGACCACATCCATCCCTTTCCAGCCAGGGTAAGGGAAAAAGTAACTGCGTGAACACTGTAACCGATATCCCAAATCCCAGCCCCAGCAAAGGAGAAGGACGATAGCAGATGCAGCGCTACGGGATTTTATTTGGATTTTAATTGATTGGAAAAAAAGTGCAAGAGATGGAATTAGCCCAGAAAAAGGAGCAATAAAGACACAGAAAGCAGATGCTGTCAGGGATGCTGAAACCTCTCCAGTTACTCCTGCAGAGCATCCTGTGCTGCTCCAGATCCCACAGTGAGGGCTTGTTAGCACAGCACGGAGAAGATGCTGCATGGGCTTACTGCCGGCTTTTCCTCCATGCTAAACAGTCAGAAAGGGCTAGAAATTCACTGCTGAGGAGGGACATTGAATCCACCTCCTCCATCAGCCCATCACAAACCAAACTCTGTGCAAAACAAATGTTGTTGAAACTGCAGGAGCCCCCAAATGCAAAATCCTCTCCCCTTCCCCCTGTGTCAGGGTCTGGAGAGCCAGTATCTATCCAAACCAGCTGCACTGTGCTGCCAGGTTCAGTGCCAGCCACGGTGACAGATTTCCATATCATTTACATGCAGATGACACTACACACGGGCACGGGGATGCTGATGCTGCTGGCCACGGGGCATCCTTCAGCAAGGACCATGGGGCTTGGCAGCACTGCAACCGGAGACGCTCTCTGGCTGCGGGACACGACTGGCACAACCCTCTGACCCGCACCATGGCACAGCCAGGCTTCCCTGAGCTCCTTGCACCACCTTACCATGCACCTCCTTAATACAGAGCCGTTATTTCCCCAAATACCTGCACCAGCAGACACATTTCTCCTGGCAGAACCGCTCACCAGGCGCAGTTATTGCCATTTCTCCTCCCCTTCTGGCTACGTTTCTCTATGCACAATTTTTCACGGAAAGGAAATAAGGATTTTTTTCCCCCTTCCAGCTGCTGATCCTGTTCCCACATTACCCGTCTCCGTATCCGCTGAGCCTGCTCTGCTGCCCAGCTCATAGGGCCGGATTCAGTGCAGCGAGTGTTTCCAAATTACGCACAAGCTTTCCAATACTGCAAGGAGCAGGGATTTTTAAAGGCTTCTTGCTACGTGCCTCTCCAAGTGCAGGCTAAGATTCCCTCTTCCCAGCCATCACACCTGCAGAGAAGTTCTGGAAAACCAATCCCAGCAGCTTGTAGAGCTGTCAGTAAAAGCCCAATAAAACCTCACTATTATATTCCTGAAATACTCACGATTCTCCAGCCAAACTCACTTTTCTCTGTGCTATCCTCCGTAGAAGCGCGTATGACCTCACTGCAGCTTCTTCAATGACTACTTATTATTATTATTTCTTTTGTAAATAATCTTAAAATAGTTCTGCTCTTCTGTATTTTTGCATTTATCAGCACTTCCCCCTCCCTGTCCGTGCAGAGCAAATATTCTCTAATTAAGGTTTCTCTTCTCCAATTACAGTTTTATACACCCAGAGCATTTCCTGCTGCTGGAGGCTGCACCGGTTGCCTGGCAGGGGGGCAAGATTTTTAAGATATTTTGGCTGTTACTAATTCATCAGGACAGTTTTGCAAATCAAGAGCAAGATAAAATAAAAAGTGCAAAACTGGGGGAGTTTTTCATCTGCTTTTTCCAAAATCCTCCACCCAAACACAGACTCAGCCCAACTCCCTGTCCCTCTGTGCATCTCACAGCCCGGATGGGGGACGTGGTGAGCTGGGGCTCTCCCTCCGCCGCCGCTCAGCCTCTGAGCCTGAAAACTTTTGACAGCGTCTCTTCATAATCCGCAAATGCGAGCTGACAAGCGGCTGTTACCCGCGGTATGCGCGGGATTTGAGATGATCTTTAGAGCTGCGGCGCTGCCAGGGTTTGACACACGAGAGCTCAGGATCATCCCCTGGCTCTGGCTAACGAACTGTCCTGCCTGGACTTACTGCCAAGCTCCTTTTGGGGAGGAAAAGCTGCAAACATCAAATCATTAAGGTTGGCAAAGCCCTCTAAGATCATCGAGGCCAATCATCAACCCAGCCCCACCATAGCCACTAAACCATGTCCCCAAGTGCCACATCCACACATTTTTTAACGCCTCCAGAGATGGTGACTCCACCACTGCCCTGGGCAGCCTCCTCCAATGGTTGACCACTCTTTCAGCAAAGAAATCTTTCCTAATTTCTCATCTAACCCTCCCCTGGCACAACTTGAGGCCACTGAGGGCAATGTGGCACTTCACCCTCCACACCCTGGTCTTGGGGATCACTGACAGCCACTGGTGAGGCAGGAAGATCCCAGCCCCAATCACTGTAGGAAAACACCCCAATCTATGTACGAAGAAAGGAGAACCCCATAGGGAGACTTTGTATGTTCCTGGGAGCCCCTGCCTCTGCAGCACTCCAGATCGCTCCATGCAGGGTAAGGAAAATGGGACTCACCAAGTCACTCGCTGCTTCCCTCCCAAACCAGTCTGAGGGGCTCACATCCAACCCGCCCTCACCTCACATTCCAGCTGCATTCCAGCTGCTCTCTTGGCTTTCCCCGCTCTCCCCTAAAGCTCCCCACAGAGAAATTACTCTGCAATGCTGCAAACGCCCCCTACACCCTGTTTCCCAGCCCCTCGCTTGCACCCTGGTCCATCTTGGGGCAGGACAGTGCGAGGGGGACCCAGGCAGTGATCAAATTCCCCCTTAACACACACACAGCACATCGGGAACCAAACCTCCAAATAAAAGGGATGGCTTTGCCTTTCCTCATTGATTAACGCTGTGAATCGTTATGGCCCTGGGGCGCAGTGGGTGGTCAGGGGGTGGTAGGTGGTCAGGGGGCAGTGGGGTCACGCAGCCCTTACCCTGCAGAGCCTCCTTGGCCCGTGCCAGCTCTTGCTCCTTCTGTGCCAGCTGCACCTTGAGCTCGGTGGCCGAGAGCACCTCCGGGGCCTTGCTGCCGTGCGTCTCCTCCAGGTCCTTGGTCAGCATCTCCTTCATCTGCCGCAGCAGGTGAACCTCCTCCTGCAGCTGGGCCACCTCCTCCCGCAGCAGCGCTGGAGGAAGAGGACACACAATGAGAGGAAGTGACCGACGGCTCCCGGCACGGCCCCACGCCCCCGCCGACAGCTCAAGGCACTGGGTGAGCGCTGCTGGGGTGACCCCCCCACACACACAGACCCGCTTTGCACAGCCCAAAACCCTCAGCGGTGCTGGCAGCACCCTGGGGATGCAAGAGGATAAGGGAGGGAAATGATGGGGAAGGCCCTCCACTAGGAATTAGTTTATTTTTTTGGCATTAAAAATATTAAAAACACATATGATGATGATAAATAAACTTCCACCTCCCTATCGATGGCGTGCTCACATGGGCGGTGTCCAGAGGCTGCCGAGCTCCACTGTGCCCCATAGGATGCACAGCAGCTTTGCCTCCAGCCATCCACGCGTACTCAAAATTCAATAAACCCACTCTGAAAGGTGCAGATGTGTTTTTACCTGCAGACCTCAATCCTGAATTTTTCAGGATTTACACCCTTGAAGCAGCTGCATTGCAGGGGCACCCCAGCCTGGGTCTCCTTTGTTATGGGCACTGGGGGAAGCTCCAGCAACCTCATTTCCTATCATTCCTCAGCATAACAAAGTGCTTTTCTGCTGTTTCTACATTGCTCCCATCGCCCTCACCTCCCTTCACCATCCTCTTCCTTCAAAACGTTTTTTGGACGCGCACAGCCACTGCAGTCCTCCACACAAGCCAGACATCGTGATCCAAAATGATTTGTGCAAGCATGCAAACACTGTGATTTTGCATTCCCCTCTGCTTTGGGAGCACTCGGAGAAAACCCCTTAACTCATCCAAATGGGCTCATTGATTTCTTGTAGGTTTGGACCATGCCCCTGCGTTACAGTTACAGTAAAAATAAAATGGAAATAAAAACTAAATGCCAGCTCTTCAAGAAAATGCAGCTGGAGCCTTTCCCCACCACCCCTGTGCATTACTCAGCCTGGAGAACACCAGTTGAGGATTAAATATAGGAGTTTTTCCCCTTATTTTTGCTAAGGTCCCTCCACACATGCACTGAGCCCTCTCCTTTCTGCCCCCATTTGGGCAACAAGGCGGGGGGGTGACATTGGTGGCAGGATGGGGACAGCAGCTCCTCCCCCGGCCCGGCCCACAGCTGTGCCAGGAAGGCATAAAATCTGGTTCGCATACTTGAAATGCTTCTCGCACGAAAACTGGCGAGGCCCCCATTCTGTAAATTATTTAGCAATAAAGTCACTAATGAGGAACAGCCGAGCTCTGGGATGGGGATGGGGGTGCAGCACACAGCGCCTTCTGGAAACCCTGGCAAAAAGCAAGAACCCAGAGGTAGCCAAGGCCATAGGGGTCTTCCCTGGAGGCTGCCGAAATGCAACACTGCCCCTCCAGCCCTTGGGAAATGGGGGGACACGTGAGGGACTGGTACGTGGTGTAGTATTCATGGTGCTAAACCCACCCAGCAACTTCCCTGGTCACAAAAAGCCCCACATGACCCCACAAAACACCAGTGGCTGCTGTTAATTGCTCATTTTTTTCCCCACTGGTAATTCATTTTCACCTTTGGTCACAAGCCAGAGATGCAGCGAGCTGTCCCCTGGTAAGCGATGAACTGAGAGAGGATGGAGGCAGGACAGCAATCCACCAGGATTTCTGCAAATCTGGAACCCAAAAACATCCCCCCCTAGCAGGGACTCCACATTGGGAACACAAGCCCAAGGGCAGAGAGATTTCTGCAGCAGAAGATCCCAGAGGAGCCCTTGGACACAGCCCAAAGAGATGAAAAAACTCAAAAATACTCCTTTTCTGAAGACAATTTAATCCCAAACTTAGTATTCAGCTCCTGATACAGTCAGAAACTGCTGCAAAACTCAGCTCCAAGATCTATAGGAAGACAAAGGTTCTCCAGGGGAAGAACTCCCCACGCTGCTGGACACACGGCTGCAAGCCAAAGCCTACAGAGAAACTTCAATTATTGAGCTCAAGATCAGCCAGGTACCCAAGATTCTTGCTTTTATATACATATATTATTTTATATATATATAGCTAGCAAGTTTTTTAAAGGGTTTTCTGGGAAAGAAGCTGGAGTTTTAGGGAAGTGATGGGGGAAGCATCTCCTGCTTTCTTCAGTTTCATTTGGAAACCACTTAATGGGCCATTTCCTTTAATATATTATATTAGAGGAATTATTTTATATATATATGCACACATACATGCCTTTTTAATTATTTCATATACAGATATATAGACATACATGCACACATCGAAGCAGCCATCCCATAAGCCGCCTTACCCCTGTAGATATCCTCACTTCCATCCAGGATTTCCACCTGGCTCCAACATTTCCCTGGGCTCCCCCCTTCCCCCAGCCCATCAGCGCTCACCCACCAAAATCCCACCAGCACCATCGCCCCCTCAAAAAGCCACGTCCACCCCCAGCACCGAGCAGCCGCTCACAATCCCGCTCCTGCAAAGTTTCCATCCCAGTTTAACCAGCGTCGTCAGCTCAGATGGGTCTGACTGACGAAGTCCATTTATTGCTAAATGCCACTGCATTGCTATATCGGGATGCAAATTTTATTTTGCTATTAGAAGCCACTGCCCAAATGCAACAACCCCGATGCAAAAACCTTCCACAACATCTTTTCCACAGCATTTTTGACTTTTTTTATTTTATTCCTCCTCTTCTTAACCTTTTTTTGGGGAGGGCTGTCCAGGCACTGCAACTCCTGACCAACCTAGGGGAGAAGGAGGCATCTCCCAGTCGCACGCTGGCTCATTGCAGCCCCTTCCAAATGGGCAGCGATGAAATTAATGCAATTTAAACATTACGCAGACTAATTGACAAAAACTACCATTCGTCCCGAAATAATTGGCTGTTAATTATATTTCAGTTGATAGCATTAAACTTCCATGGCACTGTCGGATTCGGCATCCTTTATGCTTTAAGCACTGATTAGCGTTAACAGACACCGTAAATAAGATAATTTAGGGTTTGGGTTGGGTTTTTTTGTTGTTTTGGCTTTTTTGCTGCTGTTGTGGTACACATTAAAAATGAACGGAGTATAAACCACACGGTTGGTGTTGGAGGAATCTGTATCTTAGGTGAAAGGTGCATTTTGGGTCGCTTTTGCAGGTTCACCAGCAAGATGGTTTTTGCTTTGCTGGGCATAAATCAAGGGGTTTTTTTACCTAGGACATCA
>NW_010169661.1:22534-24173 GCF_000695765.1 Mesitornis unicolor
AGTGTTATCAACACCGAGAGCTTAGGATCAGTGGTGGATCAACCTGAAGGGCGACTGCACAGGGCCTGAGAGATGTAAATGGGAGGAAAAAAAGGGGCAAACAGGGAAGTGCAAAATTTCTGTGTTAACGGCATCACTGAACAGACCCTCACCTGTCAAGGGCATGGCACAACCCTTGGTCTCCCCTCCCTTCCACAGAGTTTCGGCCCTGGAAATATATATATATATATGCACACATAGATAGTCTCCCCTTCCTTCCACAGAGTTTCAGCCCTAGAAATATATATATATATATGCACACATAGATACACACGTACGCACACTTACGTTCTGGGAGGGGAAGCAGAAGGGTCATCAAATAAAGAACACTACCAGAAGAACATAGTGATTTAAGACCTAGGGATGAGTTGAGTGAGTGTTTTAAAGAGCATCTCACCACCTATGCTAATTAATCCTTCCACAGAGTTTCAGCCCTAGAAATATATATATATATATGCACACATAGATACACACGTACGCACACTTACGTTCTGGGAGGGGAAGCAGAAGGGTCATCAAATAAAGAACACTACCAGAAGAACATAGTGATTTAAGACCTAGGGATGAGTTGAGTGAGTGTTTTAAAGAGCATCTCACCACCTATGCTAATTAAAGAGCTAGGACTCACATCTCTCAGGACAGTTCAACCCAAGGCTGCTCCTGGGGTTTCCTCTCTCAGTGCACCCCTGCAAACAAGAATTTGGAAGAAAAAAACACAAATTTGGGCATGGGGCTGGGCGACAAGTGGGGATCACAGCGGGAAAACCAAGCACTGCCACTCCATGGGTGCAAACAGCCAGCATCTCCCCAGAGCACGAGTTGCACTCAATAAAGCATTTTGTTACCCCAAAATACACCCACAGCCCCACCACGCTCCATGGCCTCAGGAGAGCCCACAGCCACCACTGCTCTCCCTTGGCAGGCACTCGGG
The DNA here is from genome assembly GCF_000695765.1 of Mesitornis unicolor. Taxonomy (NCBI): domain Eukaryota; kingdom Metazoa; phylum Chordata; class Aves; order Mesitornithiformes; family Mesitornithidae; genus Mesitornis; species Mesitornis unicolor. The sequence continues at coordinate 23,505 of NW_010169661.1, forward strand.
CGCTTGGCCGTGCACTGCGTGGCCTTTGGGATTAATAAAGGGTATTTTGGCTCCACACAACCATCTTTTAAAAGAAGAAAGCTTTAGATTCCACCCTCTAGTACCCTGCGATGCTGCAAGTGAGCGCGTTGTCACGCCTGGACACCTTGGCAAATTTGGGTTAAAGCTTTCAACCCAATGAGGAAAAAAATCCCAGTAAACACCATTTTTGAGCATTTCCCGAGTTTGACATTGGCTCAGCCCCGGTGCTTCCCATGGACACAGCTCCGGGACGGGATCCCCGTTTGCCCACCTCGACCATGCACCAACAACTGGCACTCGCACTCATCTCGTATGGGGCAGGATGCGCAGGGACCCCCACCTGCAAAGGCAGCCCCTGTGTCCCAGCAACCCCAACACCCCAAAACCCCCAATTATTTCCAACAAGCCAAAGCCCACTCTCTTGGGTGCACACTGGCAGGGGTCTCAGAGCAAATGTAAAGAAATAAAACCTGATGTAAAGAAATATAAAGTGATATGTGCCTCCCATGCACGCCAAGAGTGGATGGGAGCAGAAGGGTTCAGGAGGCAGCCTAGAGAGGGGCTACAAGGGGATCTGGGGACAGGCTGGGGGGGTTACAGAGGGTTCCCAAATCAGCCAGCCCATGGGCTGCAACCTCTGCCGTGGCC
>NW_010169662.1:0-8530 GCF_000695765.1 Mesitornis unicolor
TATTTCATTAAATTCTTCCCTGCCCAACATTGTAGCTTAGGAACCAGCGGGTAAAGTCCTTACAACTATTTTTCAGTTCGCACTGAGAAGCAACGCTGACATCACCTACCTTTGGTAAAAGAGCAGAACTATGTAACCATTAACTTCTCACACCTTACAAACTCCAGCAACTTTAAGATATACCCTCACTCCCCCTCCCTTTTCTCCCATTTGATCCAGTCCCCTGTTCCATGCCCTCCACACTCTTCCCCACGTTATCTATCCATTTGTCCTAACAGTGCCTGCCATTGGGCTGTTCAGAGCAAAAAACTTTTCTGTTCATCTCTTCCCTTGTACTTGTACGATTTTTCTCACCAGGCTTGCCACAGGCAACCCTCCAGAAGCAGAGTATAGTGCAACAGCCACCCAGGACACCGGGGATTAATTTCTAAGCTTTCCACAGCAAGAACTCTTCTCCTGGCTTGAGCAGTACTGAATACACCAACCACTCTTTAAATACCATCTCTGTGGCTCTGCTGACAAAGGATCATATAAAAAAAAAACCTAAATGAAAAAGAAACTAGCTGTCCATACTTCATTGAAAGTGACCAATTTACAGTGTCCACTTCTGGGCTTCCCAGTTCAAAAGAGAGATGGACATACTGGAGAGTCCAGCAAAGAGCCACCAGGACAATTAAGGGCCTGGAGCATCTCTCCTAGGAGGAAAGCCTGAAAGAGCTGGGACTGTTCAGCCTGGAGAAGGCTCAGAGAGGATCTCATCAATATAAGCAAGTATCTGAAGGGAGGGTGCAGATGGATCCAGGCTCTTTTTAGTGGTGTCCAGTGCCAGGAGAAGAGGCAACGGGCACAGACTGGAACACAGGAGGCTCTGTCTAAACGTCAGAAAACACTTTTTCGCTGTGAGGGTGACCGAGCACTGGAACGCGTTGCCTAGTTTGCAGTCTCCATTCCTGGAGACACGTAAAAACCACCTGGACACAGGTGTGGGCACCCTACTCTAGGTCACCCTGCTTGGGTACGGGGGTTGGAGAAGATGACCTCCAAAGGTGACTTCCTACCTCAACCAGTCTGTGATTTCAGATAATACCTGCTAAGCCCCACATCCTAACCCACAGTACTCACTGCCAATCACCATCTCCTCTGAACCAGAAAGCTGTTTCACTGAGTTACTTCGATAAGAATGATCTTGCTTATCTTCTCGCTGGTTTGCAGGTGTTTTTGGAGTCATTCTGCCAACGTGCTCACGATCAAGGATTAAGTTTTCAGAAAATCTTTGAATCTTTCCCTCATTTGTGTCCACACTGGATACCAGGCCTACCGGCCTTGCTTCTTCTTGAGCTGCATGAGAAATCTTGCTTCTCTGTGCTGGAGTTTTTGTACTCGATAGCGGTGGTTCAAGAGCAGAAAGCTTATTTTGGCTCTGTTCATCAAACTGAGGCTGAACAAAGAGCTCCGTGTTACTCAGCATGACTTCTGCATCACTTGTCAGGATGGCTGTTTGAGTCCCAGATGCTGTATGTGAGTCCACAAGATAGTTCCGTGCTGTTTAGATGAAGTTTTAGAACAAGTTTTATGTGAAAAAAATGTTCAGGATCATAGGGACACATTTATTACCAGGACTTGTCTAATTCAAAATTTATGTAATTCAATCGAATTTTATTCATTCTCCATAAATCAAACACTGAAACTGTATCACCACATTTCAGTGCTCCTAACTTTAGTCTCCACCAAACCACCTCCCCAGTACCCATAGTTATGAGCGCTATCCCAGACAATTCATGTGGTATAAATGAAACTGGGTGGGGCACAAATTTAAGTGCACAGAATTAAAGCAATTACTGACGCAGAGCCTCAGTCAAATCTTGCTTCCTAAATTACACTGATTTCTGTAAACATGCCCGTAATCTTTAAATCGTAAAACACAGATCACACTTCAGAAACCACTTCTAAAAATCACCTTATATAAGGCCGTCCCCCACCCCCAAATTGGAAGAGACAACACATGGGAAACCTTTTCTCTTCAGCATGTTCTGTTTCACTCCGTCTTCAAAAGCTTCTATGTCAATAGGTTTGCGATTTTTTGGCCTCCGGAGCAAGCCTCTCCTTTCAACAGTGTCTGGTGGGATCAAGGAACCAAAAGACATGCGAACAGATCTGTAAAAAGAACAGGGAAGAAATAATCTTCCAAATTTACACGCTCCCCTTTTAGCCTCAGATTACAGATATGGTGCCACTAAGTGAGACATTTCACAAATCCCTTAGCTAGGAGGAATTTCTCCCCCAAAAAACTTGAAGATTACATGCCAGCCTACTTTAAACAAATAGTTTCATTTCATGGTATGACCCAACACCAGGGTACGTATCACAGAAATCAGGAACCAAACTGCTTTACAACCTCCTACTACAAGATTGTTGTACTGCAACAATATATCTAACAAAAGGTTCAGGAATTTTGAAAATTTAAAATAATAAAAAAGCAAAAACAAACATTTGAGAGTAAATATGTCCTCTAGATCACAGCAGGGTGGTAGGAGGACTTCAAAACAAGCCTAAAAAGCTGCTTAGTATCGGTACTCACAGTGAAGTACAGCTACCAACACACTAACTTTTTTTGAGGTGGGAGCTTAGATTCATGCAAAGCATGGGAAAAGATGTATCTCACTGCACATATTTTGTATCCTAAAGATACTGGCCATGCTCTGCTACCTCCTGTCCCTGTTTCTAAGCAGCCCAATCAAAAACAGGGTTGAGAGAATTCAAAGATAGGAAGTACAGAATGCAGCCCTATGAATCACCTTGCACAGGCAAGGACTGCAATAAGGTGAAATAAATTGCTAACCGTGGCTAGGATCATTAGCAAAATACACAGGGAACACAGGAAAAGAAGTTCTTTGACTTGCTAAAGAGCTTTTAGTCCAGGAAAGTTGGATTACAGACTGCATAGATGCAGCTGATGTGATGAGTCAATTAACAGGCAGAGATAATATTCTAAAGTATATTGTGTAATGGTTTACTGTTGGAAACATGAGAATGAAAGGAAAAAATTTCCTTATTATCCCAATAAGCAAAAAAATGAGTAATAGTAGCAACACAAACTAGATCAACCTGGGCACTTCTGAGAATCACAAGGTATTCAGTGTAACACCTTCAAGTTCCATCACCAGTGTGGGAGATGATCAAGTTATTACTAACACAGGTCTCAACCACAAACCCAGGTACCTATACTGTCCTTCACAACCACAGAGGTGATGAATCAAGGCAAGACATTTTAGTTTAAACTCACCGAGTCAAAGTAGTGCTGTCCAATGCTGACTGAGCTGGAAAAAAAATTGACACAATTAGCTAAGAAATTATCCCCTACATTGGGGTGTTCCTATAGCCTGGTGTGGATCTTCCTCTTTCCAGGGCAAATTATGCTACAACTCTCAAGATTCAGTTTGGTGAGAACAGAAATAAATGACACATTCTCTTTACAATTTTTGGTCTGTTTCAGAACTGTGTATTAGAATTCTAATAAGCAACTTCTGAAAGGGCAATAAAACAGGTATCTTGAAGAAAATTTAATATGGCACATGCCCCCACACTCAACAGTATTAATCTTAAAACATTAAAAGCAAGATGCTAGGATAGGGCCTCAGTGACAACCACCCTTCAGCAACCCAAACCAAACATTAAAGCATCCCGAAGCTTTAGAAGCACAGATACTACTCCACAGCTGTTGGCGAAACTGTAACTCAAACTTGTTCTACTCACAAAGTCCCAAAAACAGATCTGGGCATAATCATGCTCATACTAGAAAATACTAGAGCATGTCCCCTCCGTTTTTACAGAGACCTCATATCTTATCAGAAAGTATTCAGAACAGGGATCACGCTAAAGACAGACAAGTCCATTTTTTGGCCAAAGGTGAGTCAGGGTGGGATTCAGTTCCAGATTAAAATATCCAAACACAGGTGGCTGTGTCAAGCACGGTTAATCAAATGTAGGTGTCTACTTTAGGGTGAGCTGAATCACGCTTTTGACTCCACTGACTAGAGCTCCCCTAAAGGAGAGGGCTTCAGTTACACAGTGTACACACAGGCACAGAGCATCCCTAATACAAAGCTGAGGTACCAGGGTCTGTAATTTGGAGCTGAATTCCACCCTTGAATTCTACTTCAGCTGCTACTGCCAATGGGGTATGTAAAGCAAGGTGGAGTGTTTTATCTGCCTCTGTTAAACTGCAACTAAAGTGAAAGTTTTATTTGCCAAATTTGCAAATTGATGTTTAAGCGGAATGCTTATTCCAACATAAATATTATTTATTTTAAAAAACGACAAGACCCTTTTTTTCCTCAAACAAGAACATTATAACTTATCTGACATGAACACAACAAAAAGCATGCAGCTTGTTCTATTTTCAAGTTTCCATATTTGAGGGGAAGAGAGGGATTGCTTCCTTTGGAGACACCGCAAAACCCGAAGAGCACCAAGTTGGGAAAATACTCAAGAAGTTATACACACTCAGGGTAGAGCCTGTAACTTGGCTCAAAAAGGTTTCTTTTAAATTTGATAGGAGGGGCTTTTACTTTCTCCACTATTCCTTTTGCACAAGATACAGCAGTCTTGCTTCCAAAGATGCAACTGCCCAGCTGAGAACTAAACTGCAGGAGATGAAAATGACAGCAAATACAGCACCGAACAAAGTAATTTTTTACTTTGGCCTTACCTTGGTTCTGGGGAAGTTGTTTGTCTGCTGCTCTCTCAAATTCAGAAATGCTGAGTTTCTTTCTCTTCCTAGTCATACGGAATGTGGTGACAGAAGTCTCCTCAGGAGGAAGGTCTGGCAGTTGCACTTCCACCCTACCAATACAAACCAAGTGTTTAACGAAGGACTTCACTACCCTAGAAAGGTCCCTGTAAAGCTGCTGAAATTAAAAACTATTTGTCCTTGCTGCAGCAGGAGCGAGGAACTAATCCATGATTGGTTAAGCAAATGCAGGAATGTGTCATTCCCTCCTACTGAATCAAAGTAACTTTCATAAAGAGAATCAAAACTTGAACATATATTCAAATCAACAGGGCTGAGAAAGGTCAGACTAGAGTAAAAGTTTGGACTTCCAACATGCTTCAGAGTTCTCCAAGCACACAACAGCAATTAGGTTTGCCAGCTGTTACAGTGTAAAAGAAAATGCCATCATCGTGAAACAACATTAGGTACCACAAAGCACACTCCTACACAGAACAGACACAATGCCCCAGTCAGGCACTGGATCAGCATCAGAAAAATAAGTTTGAGTCATTTTCCCTCTTTACTGAAGAGCGCCGATCCCCTCATGAAGGTCACGTTCAGGCAGCGAGCTGCTGCCAGCACTCCACACTGTGACCTGCAGAATTAGAGCAGAGCACCCCTCCTGCAGCCAAGGATCCGCATTCAGCAGACATAGCGTTCTGTACCCTTTGCTGCAACAAATATGACTTCACCATAGCAAGAATGGTCTGGTGATCGTGTTTAGGGCCTTTTTACCTTACAAAATACATTCTTTACCAGTCAGGAAGGTGTCTAAGTTTCATTTCATGTGAGCATAATGTAAGCCTGAACATTAGAATTAACTGACTTGTAATGGGGAACAAATGTAAAACAGCCAGGGAAAAGAGATTCCTCATTGTTTGCATCTATCCTGGAAGATGCCATTACAACTAGGGAAAGCAGTGTCAGTCCAAAGTCAAGAAAATTTACATCAAGTAATGGAAGGCTGTGATGGAATTTTTTTAAAAAAGACTTATTAAAAAAAAAAAAAGAAATAATGTTAAAAGGTCTATAACTGTTTAACTTCAACAACTAGCTAATATGTGGAATATATTAGGTGCAAAGATCCAAATTTTCTATTTTTTACATTTAAGACAGGCTGACGAGAATCACATTCAGAAATGTTAAAGAACTACAGCAGGCAAAATCAAGAAGAAGAACAATATTCCTCATCTTTCTTAATTAAAAAAAACAAAAACCCACAAGCTACCACACTTACAGAAAACTCAGATTTTTCTTCCTCTACCAAGAAAAACACAGACATAACTTTACCTAAAGTTTTAGGTGACCTGCTGCCTACATAAAATGCAAAAAGTTTAGCTATAAAAACAAATCAAGAGAAATCACATTATTTAGAAGTCTATCCTATTTTGCAGTAAACAAAACCACATCAGTGTTGTGACAAAGCTTCTAAATCAAATTAAGACCTACCACCACTACTGATTTTCTTCTATTTCACAACAAAGTGGAAGTAAGCAAACCACACTTCAGCCTCTCCAATTCAGTCAGGCCCGTTAACTTAAACTATTAATGGAAGCAAAACATGAATAATAACAGCTAAGCCTCAAGCAAACCCCACCTCCAAACCACTCCATGTGAAGGAAGTAACGCCTGGCAGCCCTAAACAAGGCCAAACAAGAAGCAGTAACGCTGTAAAAAGCTACAGCGGCCTGCATTCTGAACAGAAGACACAGTAGTCACTCATTACACCTCAGCATCATCAGTACATGGCCTGTAGCCTTGGGGAGATGCAAGAACTACTTTAGTATGCTGCAGACAACTAAGAAAAGTAGGCTTCCATCAGGAGACTTCTCATATTCAACACTCCCACTGCAAAAAGATAGTAGAAGTCTGCATTTAAAAAAGGGGACTAAGCACAAACCTTCAGTATATACTGTTCAGTCCCCCAGTGCCAGCAGTTCCTATGCTATTTTTAAATCTGGAGAGGTATTTCTAAAAATCTCATCTCAGAGAATGCAACTCTGATCATCGAAATAGAGGTAAAGAAATCCTGCTCCTCAATCCCATCACAGAAACTGCAGCTGTACCTGGTAGTGTGAAAAATAAAGTTTAAAAGATTACTTACGTGCTGGAAGTCCTCTTAGATGGGGGTTCTGATTGAGCTTCTTTCGTTTCTTCATGTTGAGATATCTCAAGTGCCACAGGTGAAACTTGTGGTTCTGTCAACAAACCAAAACATTTCCGTAATTTAATCCAGCAAGAACGCCAAAATACAGCAGTGTCAAATATATACTACATTCTGTAAATTACATTTACTAACAGGTTAAAATAAAGAACTGGTGAAAACTATTTGTGCTCTACTCCTTGGAACAGTGACAAACAACAGCATGTGCCTCAGCCATTGACACACGATCCTACAGCTAAAGGCAGCACCAGTATGAAGTGCTTGCTCACCAGGACAAGAGGGAAGAGGATTTTCAAGAATATCTTTGCATCAGTGCAAGACCTGGTTTTTGAGAGAGCTGCATTGCATGACGTTGGTCAGCTGCCACTGCAGCGACTCCTCTTTTACAGAAATCAGGCATACAATGGCCTGGTTTTCTGTTCCACATTAACAGGGTAAGAACAACAGGTCACAAAAGAACACCTCCTGTTCTCAGCTCCACCAAAACATCATCCTTCTGTTCTCTGCTTTCCTGAAAAAAAGATACTTACGGGTGTGGATGATTCGCCTGATTATAGTCCGTGGCGTGTCATTGTCGTGATCAGCCAACAAAGCCAGTCTGTGCTTCATTGAAGTGCTTCTGCCAGAATTCTTCTTCTTTCCTGAAGCAGAGACAGCCTAAAGAGAGAAACAGGAGACAAGCAATTAAAAAATTGCATTTTCATCATTAAAGATGAAATTAAGCAACAAAAGCACTCCTCACCGGTCTTTTGATAAAAATCTAAGCAAGCAAACATAAAGCATGTCCCAATTCCCAAAAAGAAATTTGCTTTTTAACAATGCCCACACTTCATTTTTGGGTGGATGACAATTCACAAGTCTATCTTCGAGGTGGGTTTCAATGGGCAACTCTAATCGTGAACAAAAGCCCAAGGGACTCAAAAGCACAGCCCATAGCCCCTTGTCACAGAATCACAGAACGTCAGGGATTGGAAGGGACCTCAAAAGCTCATCCAGTCCAATCCCCCTGCCGGAGCAGGAACACCCAGATGAGGTTACACAGGAAGGCGTCCAGGCGGGTTTTGAATGTCTCCAGAGAAGGAGACTCCACAACCTCTCTGGGCAGCCTGGTCCAGTGCTCTGTCACCCTCACTGAGAAGAAGTTTCTTCTCAAATTTAAGTGGAACCTCCTGTGTTCCAGCTTGTGTCCGTTACCCCTTGTCTTATCATTGTTTGTCACCGAGAAGAGCCTGGCTCCACCCTCGTGACACTCACCCTTTAAATATTTATAAACATGAATGAGGTCTCCCCTCAGTCTCCTCTTCTGCAAACTAAAGAGACCCAGCTCCCTCAGCCGCTCCTCATAAGGGAGATGCTCCACTCCCTTGATCATCTTTGTAGCCCTACGCTGGACTCTCTCCAGCAGTTCCCTGTCCTTCTTGAACTGAGAGGCCCAGAACTGGACACAATATTCCAGATGCGGTCTCACCAGGGCAGAGTAGAGGGGGAGGAGAACCTCTCTCGACCTACTCACCACCCCCCTCCTGATACACCCCAGGATGCCATTGGCCTTCTTGGCTGGCCCCAACATTGCTGGCTCATGGTCATCCTGCTGT
>NW_010169663.1:0-47218 GCF_000695765.1 Mesitornis unicolor
AATTTGTGTTTGTAATCTTTTCCTGCTTTACTTATACATATGTATTGAAGCTTTGCCAAACAGATTATTATTTTCTCAGACACAATGAACATGAACAGCCTTGCTTATATTTACTGTTCCTAGTTTTTATCCACATTTCTGAGGGCTAGAAAAAGAATTCCCAAGGCTACTATTGCTAATTAATGCAATTTACAAATGTGCAATGTGATCTAGTCATGTTATAATTCACATAGTTACTTATGAAGGGATACCCTTGACCTTCAGAGCCTGGAGGACCTTGAGACCTCAGTGGACCTCTCCTCAGTGACCCTACTGTCCAAAAACCTCTCTTGTTGCTATCACTCGCTTTCAGAACCTTACATGTGCATTTATTGGCACAGCACATAGACTCTGTGCTCTCACTACTCACTGTAGCTTGATGCTGAAATTTCCAGCAGTCCAGTTGCTTTTCTGCTGTGATCCTGTGCAACAGTCAAGAGCACACACTGGCTAAACGTTGTTATATGGCCCAGTAATTCTTTCATTTCAGTCCAACTTAATCTCTCTTACTTCACACTTGAGATCCCTTTGCAGGCCCTTGATTTTTAAAGAGAGCTAGCCAAGGCACTCCAGCCTTAGTGCTACAAATTATGGTAAAATAAAGTACATTGTAAATCATACTTAAAATACAGGGTTTGAGATTGTCTGCCATAGGTGTGGGCCAGGCAAAAAGAAGGTCGTGGTAGCTGTAAACTCTGCAGGTACTTAGCCCTGGAGGACTAGCTGAAGTCTAGAAAGCCTCCTGACATGTCCCTACATGCTACAGGTATGTTTAGACCCTCCTTAGCATATGCAGTTTGTCCCAGCTTCCTCACCATCCCCAGCCTTGGCCTGCTGCAGGATGGGGTTTCTGTGGAGGTCCAAGGCTCAGAGATCTGTCTTCTGCAGTGGCTGCAAGGGAGAAATCCTTTCCTGGCTAGATACTGGAGTTTTTCAAGCCCTTCTTTTTCACTCTTGCCTTAGATAGGCTGTAAAGGAACAAAGATTTTATGCCACATAACTGCCAACAGAAAAGGGATCCCGTACCAAAAAAGAGGATGAAATGAAAGGGTGGTAAAGCATGAAAACAAAAAGCAGAGGTTATTATTTAAAAACAAACAAACCCTAAATGAAAACAAACAAAAAGTGAAACAAAGACAAGCCAGAAACAAAATCAACAATATTTGTTGTTACAAAACCAGCTTGGGTAGGCAACAGGAAAAATGAATCGACTCAGGGAGGTGCAAGCCTTCATAAATCTTGACAGTCACCAGAATATGCTGTAAGAACGTAATTCAGAAAAATATGTGGCAAGATTGTTTGGAAATACAGCCATGTGCTGTATGGGCTTGGGGCACATTGTCACGATTTTTACAAAGCCCATGTGTGGCTTGCAATAAGCACTGTGTGTGCACATTACCAAATGGAGAAATCCTGATCACTGTTCTGCAAGCTGGGTTTCTCACTGAAATGAATGAGTGGCCTGCTGGCACAGCAGCATGCATGAATGTTTGGCCCACAGAATTAGATATTTCTGTTGATATGTAATGAAGTGCAGCACTAGGAGTCATTATTGCTAAGCGCTTTACCGGGAATATCTCCAGCACACACTTGTGTATCTCTAATGGCCGTGATTATGATGCACGCAGTGCCAGCCATGCCATCAGCAATACACAGAGCAGAAAACAAACTTCTCCTTCCTTCCCCAGAGTTTAACATCTCTTTCCTACTTTTCCCTCCAACTTACATCCATTTATGTGGTTTTTTAGTAAGTGTATTGGATCTGGAAAAACCTAGATTTTACATGATGGAAAGAACTGAAATCCTGTACTGGTTTGCAGGCAGTTCAGAATGGAGTAGGGTTTTGTTTCCAGTCCTCCTATCGGGGCAGGACTTTGGTTTTCTGTCACCAAGACCATGGTTGCTGTCACCCCACAGGAGCTTCTCTCCATTACAAACATTAACCTGAGTCCTAGAATTATGTGGTCTGTGTGTCTTTAGAGTCAAGCCTTTACACATCTTTAAGAAAGCTTTCCAAATTTATGCCCAGACCTTGCTTTTTCACTGCTTGCTAAGCCCCACCACAGATGGTAAGTGATATTTTAGTGCTAAGACTCCATTACCTTCCTCTTCTATATACATAGTTGACTTTTGACAGACCTTCTTAAAAGATGATCATACTTACACAACATATTTTGCAATCTTAGCTCTTAGAAAAAAGCTAATTTTCATCACTGTCAGAGAATGTGAATTCAAATGGTGTGATTTTTGTAGTGCTTAAGCAAAACATGACCACATCAATCTGAAGCTTATGGCCACTGTCACCACAGATTTTGATTCCAAGCAAATTAAATTCCTTGGGTGTAGCAGAGGGGAGAAGGAGCAGGAGAATGCTATTCACAAGCAGTTTAACTCAGTGCCTGGGAAAAATGAAATGACAACTGTTCGGCTGATGGACATGAGCAGAACATCGACATGAGATGCCCCGATCAAGATTTTAACTTCTCTGTACTGTTCTACATCTATTTGGCATTTTGGCTGTAGGCAGAGGCCCAGCATTCCCAGAGCTCCTCAGCTTGCAGAATAGGCATGCATTTTAGAAAGAGAAAAGCCTTCTGTATGAATGCAGAAAGCAAAAACCCTTCTGTATGAATGCAAAAAGCAATCTCAACATGAGAATAACTTATGTTCTCATACAGACAGGAGTGCCTTAAGCTGATACCATCTATACCACCAGTCAAGCATTATCAGCGCTGTAATTATTTACATGGCAGTACAGGTATCAGAGAATCTGACTGCAAGAAGGCAGTGCAGTGCATTCCATGCTCTTTTATCTTGCCCAATGCCTTAGGATGCTTTACTGTTTCTATGGCATTTTGATGAGTTCAGGTGGCAATAGGATCTTTCTATCTATTTCTTGCTTGTATAAGGGTGTATGAATGCACAAAATCTTACTTCATTAATTGCACAGGTGAAGCAACCAATGTCCCATTTCCCGTTACCAAATGTATTGCTATCTATAGAGCTCTGCAGTTTATAAATATTGCTACAGCTTGTTAGCAGGACTACATTGACCACAGTATCTCATAAATGCTTCATCTGAAAGTGTTCCCAGGTACCAGGGCATGCTCAAGAAGGCCTGGGAAGAATGCTGCCCAAACCCGTGTTAAGCAACAGTAAACAGATGAGTTGCCTTCTCTTATCCCTGCGTAACAACCCTCGCTCTTGTGTGCATATCCCATGGTGATCTTGACAAGTGATCCTGACTCCTGTTTTCATCTTTGCATCTTATCAGCAATAGGGTAGGGCAGAGCCACAAAGTCTTGCCTTTCAGTCTGTTTCATGGCAAAACAAAGCTAACATGCCAAGCCATACCTGATGAAGACCAGCATGCAATGGTCACTCCATGTGCTAGCAAAAGTATCAAACTACATTTGCCAAATACATACCTTTCTGAAGTTCTTTGAGATACTGCTATACAAGAGACACTAGATGGAGTATTTTTTGACTCTGCCAAAGTTGAGACCTTCCAGAAAGGCAGAAATAAAATAATTTCCCAAAACTTAGCAACTGGTTTCTGCTAGAAAAGCAGTACCATAGAGACTCATTTAGCATGATTATCGTGATAATCCTGATAGGATTTATCCTGGAATATTACAAGAAAAAACTCACCAGTAATAACAGTGGTTTATAATTTTCATATTATAATCAATGCTTCATAAGATTCCAGGATACAGCTGTGTAGTCTTAATAGATATACTGTACAAAACTAGCAAGTTATCTTTGAGAACAAATAATTTCCCTTTTTATTTTAATAGAAGGATTCACTGCATGGAGCTGTTTGTTGATTTACATATGTGTTTTTATTAATGGAATACATTTTTAGTTACTTTTGTCCCTGTCTGTTGTCAAGTCGTGATATATTGTTTTCTGTACTTCAGAGGTGACATTCCCTCATTGGGAAACAATTTTAGGAGGACTGAAATCCCTGCCAGTAAACAGAGCCCCAGGAAGCCCTGCCCCAACTTTATTTCCTTTGGGCAAAAATGTACTCCTAGTGTGGAAGCCCAATGTAAGCACTGGTAACAGAGGAACAGAGGAACAGAGGCTGGTGTAATATGCATGGGTGTCACACTGGCACTTAAGAGACCAAGAAATACAGTATACTGGAAGGGAAAACCTGGGCTGTAGCCAGGCACAGTTCCTGCATGGTCTGGCCAAAGCTAAGGATGCACTGCAGCTTCTTAGTTTCACATGCAGTGTCTGCATTGCATTGAATTTTACCCAGTAAAGTATATTTTGGCCTTGATATGGCAGTTTTAATAATGCATGTAGCCATAAGTGTGCTATGAACTTTAAGCTGCCTTTTGCCCTGTATGGACTGATGGGAACAATATGCAAAAAACCATATAACTTATTTCTTGTGGTATGCAGATTTCATTTTAAAGGACTACAGTTTCTTCCATCCTGTCTCCTACTAAAGCTTCTTTTGTTCTGTCGCCTCTAGGCCACATGAGCAGCTTGCAGCTGCGTTTTTAAACTGGCTTAGCTGAACTTTCTGGATCTTTACTTTCTCAGTTACGAGCAGCAGAGTCCGAGGTTTCTATGGAAACACTGGGGAAAACAAAGCAAAGCTTATAGGAGAGCTGCCCTAGCCCCAGTTTAAGTGGAGCTTCACGGTTGTATTGTGATTGTGCAAGGGCTGATGCTTGAAGTGCCCATGCTAAACTGTTAGAGAACAAGCCAATGACAGTAGACTCACTTTTGGGATGGGAATTATACAGAGCATCACACATTTTTCTCTAGTATGATGGAACCACTTAAGGAAGGTTGTGACAATGTATGTTTTTTGCCATTATCCTGTATGTCCTTGTAATTCTAAGAACAAGCATATTTTCCTCATTTCCATAGCAACATTCATTAGTGAGATGGAGCTCTTCAGCTCATTCTTTGTTGCTGCTTATCTTACCTAAAAAGCTGCTTTTGAAACAAACAGCTAAGAGGAAACATCCAGTCTGTAGTCCTTATTTTTCTACTGCTCATGTGGTAAGTACTGTGGAGACCAGGAAACATGACCTCTTCCTTCCAGCCATTACATTACTCTGTCAGAACGTTAGAAAAAAAATGTTTACCCAATTCTGGCTTTCAGTACAAACTATCTTAGCAATAGTAACTTCATTTTTTGCTGTTACAAGAACTTGGGCAGGATCTATGTCAGCTCTAAGGCTTGAGCTGGCAGACATGTCCTACGAGTAAATTCAAACTTAGGATCCTTCGGTTCTGTCTCCTTCCCTAAATAACAGTTTACCTATCTTCCTGTTCTGCGCCAGAGCTGGATTGTACCCAGGTGAGGGCTGGCTCAATGCCTGTCTTGTCAATGTGAGTTCATGGATGCTGGCTTTCTGTTTCATATGAAGCACAGGGTATAACACCTCTGACAGAGCAGCTGGGGGCTGTGGCCACAGGATTGGTGGTATCTTGGTCATGCATGGTTTACATCAGGTTTATTTCATGGACTGCTTCAGGGTTTGAGTGTCATCACTGCCACAGTGGCATCAGCTGACCATGCAGTGCATGGTGGTGCCCTTAATCCTTAACCCTTGAGCAAGCTCTGTAGCATTCAGAGTTTTATCTACAGGTTAATCCAGGACAAGAGTGTTTGCCATTGTTCATAACTAAAACTATGAAACATTTAAAAATGGGCAAGATTCTGAAAAGTATATGACTTAAGATTTATGAAGTGCTATTTAAGAAGGGAGAATTCCGCAGTTCTTCATGAACTACAGACATAAACACTGCCAAAAAACTCAGCTGCTGGCACACAGGAAGAAAGCGGACAGAGAGACAGCGCTTACTGTTCTTCTTAGTTACTCTTTGCACTGTGGGTAATGCACAGAATCTCCAGGCAGGGCTAGGGATGCCACAATGGTTGATGTTGTACTGATGAAGGCTGGAAACCCAGCCCTTGCGCTAAAGGGCTTGATATTTATGGTACCATACTCCACATAGCAAAAAGTGACAAAGGACAGTAAATCAAACTTGAGATGCAGCTCCTTGCCACCTGGGCACTGGTGGTGCCAGAGGCTTGTGTCTGCTGCTGGTGTGGAGACGAGTGGTGCTCAGCTCACACATTTCTCTGTGTGGGCCCCACCATAAAAGCAGATGTCAGCATGTGTGTGGTTGTTCTTCAGACAATGATCTGGGTGGGTAAGTGTTAAAGGTAGCAGACTTGGGGTAGAAGTATTTCATTTTCATGGAGTTTTCCTTTTTCCCAGGGGTGTTCAATCAGCGCAGACACCTGGAAAGAGCGCACTGGATTTGAACCTCCTGGCACAGTGCCTGCAACAGGGCTGCACTAGCTGCAGTCCAGAGGTGAGGTTGCTAGCAGGCAGATACGTTCCCACAAGATGCCCCTGTGTTTATGCCAAAGCACATGCCGTATATGTCATTTATATGCACAGCTTATTGCAATGACATGGTCTTTCCCCGCAGCTATTGTGACACTAAGGCCCTGCTGTCAGGAGGGTTGATAGCAGACACAGCAGGAAGATACATCTCCTTCTTCAAAACAGTAAGTACTTCAAGAAGAGAGCCACAAACAGAAGTTTGTTCCAAATACACATCCTTAATCAGATGCACACCCTGGCTCTTGACAGGTGCTGGAATCCACCTATTCTGTGAAAATGAGGTGACACCTTCATCACAGCCAGGAGCCAGGTTGAAAGCTATTGTCTCTTACTACATTATTTCCAACCCGAGAGATTAAACAAGTAAAAGAAGAGAAAGATCTGATCTAAATTCTTTCTAGTTTAACTCTTTCTTTCAGATAATTTACCTTTTAACGATTTTAATTGAAGCAAAAGCAGAGTATGTAGTGTAACCACAGGACTGCAGAACCTGAGATTTCAAGACAAACTGCACCCAATATGAGAGTCAGAGAGAGGGTCGTCATTATTGTTTATCTGACAGTAGTGCTTTAACCCTGTAGGAGTTCTTTTTTGTGAGGTACTGCATGCACCATAGGGAGGGATAGTTTCATCTCCAAAGAGCTACACCTTTAGCTGCAGAAGACAAGCTAGAAAGAGGAATAACTATATTTCAACCACACAGTTTTATAGAGAATCAATTTAAACTTAGTTTAAACTAAAACTTACAGTTAATACATTTAACTAAGACCTAAATTCGTATTACCTACATTTGATCAAACACAAGCTAAATGCCTGTTCTACATGAGACAGTACATTTCTTGCATGGCAAATGGAGGGAGAGAGAGATGTCTGCAGAAGGGCATACAACTCAAATACATATGAATAATCCCTCTCTTTGCGAGTAATTTGCACAAGTAGTTTGCGTTAGACATTACTTCAGCAATAGCTGGGTGGGATGAATCACTCTGTGTGACTTGGCCAAGGTCACATAGGAAGTTAATGCTGAAGGATGATCCAGAGTCCTCAAGCCCAGTGCCTCAGCCCTAAAAGCATCTGTCTTCTTTCATGTCGTGGTTTCAACTTTGTGTGCTGTTTTACGTCACTTCTGATCCAGCAGAAAGTTCAAGTTGCTGATGTGACCTAAGAAGTAAATGGGAATGAATTACAAAATAGTAGAAATCTTGGGTCATTTCTGTTTCTATCTGCTGTAGTAAGAGGTCATTTCTCAATCATTTAGTCTGGGAAAATTCTATGGGGTTTCCTTTTCATCTGAAATATTATAATAAGTTTCACTAAAGCTCTATGTCCTGTGAAATACAATTTTAAAAAATACTGGTACTCAAGCAGGAGAAAAAAACTGCACTTAAAAGCAGAGGAGAACTTTTTTAAGTTTAGAGATCAAGAGAAGTTATCTTTCCTCTCTACTGGTTTCATCACTGTGTGCTTACAAAAATGCTCTAATATTTCTGGGGTGATCCCTTTTCACCCTCTGACAGCAAGAGGTCATCTGCAGTTGCTGGAGGTAGGCTAGGTCAACGTCAGGCTGGTATCTGATTTAGCAGATAGCCAGCCCTGTGCCATTCCCTTCCTATTCTGAGGAATGCAGTTGTTGCTGGTGTCAGAGGCTCGGAGAATGACACTGCAGTCATCCATGTTAACCTCTGGTAATGATCTGAAAGTGCAAACAGAAAAGATTACAGCTTGCTGTTTGTTCACTGAGGTCCTGTGTGTCTGCATTACACAGAGATTGCTAATAAGGTGGCCCTATTGTCCTTGCGGGCCTTCAAATATTTCAGCTGGTGGTCATCAGCAGTGCCACAGACCTGTGTTTCTTGAGGTTGTAAGCAAGAGCACAGAGAGCCTCTTCATCCCCTCACATGGGATAAACTAACGGATTCTGATCCTGACTGAGATTTTCCACATTAGAGACTCCAAAAGCTGTTGCTCCCAAATGTGCAAATATCACGGCCAAGTTCATATCATTGGCTTTCTCAGATGAGAGATGGCAATGAAAACTACATTATAGTGGTGTCGTTTCCTAATAGTGGGCATGCAGGTCTACTGGACAAAGGCCTGTGGTTCTGCAGACACAGCTACGTGAAACATCTCCGGTTCTGATAGCAGATTGCCCAGTTTGCCCAAGCTCCAGAGGGGATCACAGAGTTTCCCATGACGTTTCCCATGTCAAGGCACGTTGCTATAAGTGCGTCATGCAGAGGAACTACGGAAGTTGCATGGTCAGTGACAACATTTCAAACTATTTTGTTATACAACCTCCCCACCATAACAAAGGAAAGAATATGGGAGAGATGCCAAGCAAACTGTAGCAGCTTTCTGCACAGTGCAAAATCAGAAAAGGGTGCTCTCACTGGAAGGAAGTATTATTTTTTATCAGCGTGCCTCAGCAGGGGAATCACTCACTGTGCTGTTCTGTGGAGCTGTCGGTAAATCCTGGATGGAACCTCTGAGAATAGTTGGGGGTGTGATCTTCATCTGGGCTCCCTCATACCTGGAAAACAGCCTGCTGTGATGAATCTTGCAGTATTATTCTGCAGGTAATAAAGAGCAGCTATGACCTTACGCTGAAGATCAGTGATAGGATGCCTTGAATTGTTCACTGCTCATGAATTCTTACCCTGGTTTCTTTCTCCTAATTAAATTCAGGTTTTATGTCCTAAGAGTCTGGGCTAAAAGACTATATGTTTGTAAATACCTTAATTGCTTTGTTTTCCATAAATATTCTTATTACAGCAAGTATTTTACACATACAATCACATATTTACTGCTCCTTTAGAGAGTTTCTATCTCATAAAGGGCCTAAGGAATCCTGCAACTTTCTGCAGAGTTTGCTGGAATGTTCAAATTGCAGGTGCATACTTGTGCAAGATCTGTCATCTCATTGCACCTCACTTTCTGCAGTTGTAACACTCCCGTATTTACGGCTTAAAGAGAGAATATATACAAGGTGTTAAAATGCTGGCCACTCTTTTCCTCTGGGTGTTGCTAATTCCTGACCAGCCTCTCCTGATCAGACTCAGAGCTGTTTTCAAAATGAGCATTTCTCCAGATACACACACCTATGCTGATAAACTGACCAGACATAAAACCATCTGCAGGAGCCACATAGCATAGTCTGGGTAAACGATTATTACAAAAGGCCTGGTTAGATTAAGGGTATCATTGAGTGTTGTTTGCTTTTCTCTTAGCAACAGTTATAAAGTTCAACACCACCAAGGTCTTAGTGCTGCCTGGTCACGTTTGTATTGGAAATTAGAGAAGACCATGCAAACCTAACTTCAGTGTAAGATTATGCTAAGAAGAAAAATTTCTTCCATCTTAGTTCAACCCCATGGATAAATATGACTCAATGCCTCTCTGATCCTGATTATATCAGAATTTATGTTTGTGACAAATAACTCTCCACACCACTTTCCTCCCAGTACAAGGTTTTTGTGCTGTCCTGGTGTATGAGGGTTCAAGATTTCCTTAATAAGGTTCTTTGCCATAAGGAATTGACTATATTTATAGAAGTAAAAAAAAAGGGTACATGTCTCCCACCTGTTCTCCTATATTAATTCTGTTCAGACAAAGCACACAACTTTTAAAACTATATGAATGCTGTGCTTCTGATAGATGCCATCATGAAAACCCAGAAAATCTCTCAGCAGTCCTGCAGGCGCTATGCTCTCCTTAGTGAGATATGTGTATTTAAGGATTGTCACATCTTATTTTGCAGTAGTTTTCTCGCATCTTTTTAAATAGTCTGGCAATAAAAAGGAAGTAGATAACAGCCCTTTGAGCAGAGGACACATCAGCCAGCGAATACTACTAAATTGTAAGGGCCATACTTATACTTAATTGTAAGAAGCACTGCAAAAGTTTTCTGGAATGTAATTCTAGCCTGCTGGGGCACAAATGCGTACAAGATTTTGACCAGCAAGTTGCTAGTTCTGAAAAAAAACACCAAGAGCAGAAGAAAACGGAAGGGAAAAAATAAGAGAAATGCGGATCCTATATGCTTATTCTGGGTTCAGGGAATGTGGTGACACTCATCCCTTCTCTACCCAGAAATCCAAGCTGCATCTGTGTTGCAGGACTGTGACTCTATTGTGCTTGCCTGTGTAATACCGCCTTCACCTAAGATGCTACATAAATAATAACAAAAGCCATATCAAGAGATTGAACATTTCATGGTTTTCACCTATCTTCCTTGGAAAACATGTTGAATGAGACTTATCAGCTTAAACAGATCTGTCTCTTTTCAGACACCAGTCCACTTTTATGATTACATGTGCTGCACTCCTATTAAAATACACACACTGATGTGTGTATACAGGAGACAGGAGAAAAGTCAGAATGCAGAAAGTTCGTACCTGGAACAGTTTCCAAGCTGGAATTTTCATCAGTGCACTATGCTGCAGATTATCTGTACTTTGTTTTTAAATGATGAAGATGAAGACATGTAGTTAAATACATCTGTGTATACACTGTCCCATTTTACCAATAAAGTAATGAGTCAGGACACCGAAATGATGATCTGGCCTAAAAATGATGAAGTTATTACATTTTTCTTAGTAAAACAAATGGAAATTGAGTTGCATTCAGAGCTTTTGATCTCCTCAATTTGAACCTTTGATCATACATCAATGTAACTCACATGTTCAGGCTTCAATTTGTTTTCTAAAATACTCTATTTGTGGTAAAAACACTGCAAAAAAAAGCATCACGTTAAGAGCAAGGATGCTGTATAAAAGCAGTGCAAAATCACAGTTTGCTCCTATCGTTGGTAATTATTGTTCTTCGTAAAGTGTTTGCTATGCCAAATCAGCTTGGCAATCTTAGAATTAGGATCCAGTTTAGGACACAGTATCAGCCCTCGGTGTCATTTGCATGATAATGCTGCAAGCCAGTTGCATCAGAAAATACTTTTGCTGTTGAAATCTGATCATAAAGGCTTCAGTTCAAAGAAGCCCTTTAGTGTAAAGCCAGTTCTGTGGACAAAAATGAAGCAGCCTTTATGCTTAGAGCTACCTATATATCTAAACAAAGTCAGTGCCTTTCCTGTTCTCCTTTCCACAAGAAAATAGTCAATTCAGATAAAAGGGAAGTGCACAAAACCTCATTATTCCCATCATTCTAGAGGTTATACTTATTTATGGCACATCTTCTCCATCACTATGTGCAAAATAAAGAACCCAAACCATTTTAGCTGACATATACAGCAAAGATTGACAGGCAGAGCTTGGTAGCCTTAGAAAGGGATTTTCTAAAATATCTCACTAGATCAAATAACTGCCTTATATTGAAATCAAGGAAGGTTTGACAATTGTGCATGTATCTTTACATCTTATTATCATCCAAATACTTTTAGAAATCAAATTTACATATAAGCTTCGCTGTTACTTACTCTTGTCTGTCTGCACAGGATATGATATGAAGCAGTAGTTGGTACAGTGTTAATTCAAAATTAACACGGAAGGAACAAAAAAATTGCCATATCAGTAACAGAAAAGTACTCTGAATTATAATAGCTAATGCAAAGCTTGAAGGAGCAGAAAACATCCTTCCCAACGGTGCTATAAATGCACCACTCGAAGGAAACAGGATAAGCAACTAAAACTGTACAGGCTGAGTAGAAGAAACTGTGCCCTCTGTTTCTCATATGGGCTGGAAGGAAAGGCCATCAACAAAGAAGCAGTGGTAGCAGGGTATTTGAGATAAACTATTTGCTAATTAAAAAAATTCAGGCCACTTCATTCTATGTGTCTCTGTTAAGTGTTGGTGCTGTGTGATACAGGCTTGTAACCCTCTTCAGCAGGCTGTTTTTAGCAGAGAGTGATTTAGTTCATTGGGTTAGCCCTTGCTTGGAACAAAGATGGCCTTGAATCGTAAGTATTATTTTGTATTAGCCTATGAAAAGTAGTCTTCCACTTAATGCAAATTTACCACTCTAAAGTGGGGTGGCAAAGTTAGCACACAAAGGAATGCAAAAAGTCAATTTGCAGCAGCTTTTACTCAACTCAAGCCTGAGTGGCAAAGCTTGAACTGAAGATCTGTTTTGTGTCTGGACCTGACTTTAAGGGAAGCCACTGGTGACAGCATGTAATAACAAGAAAAACAATTTGCTATACTCAACTGGAACTGAATCTTTTATCTATAAATCAACCCTACTTAAAAAATTGTAACAGTTATTATTTTTCTTTATTACCCAATAATTTGCATGGCAGAAACAGATAGGAGTCCAAAGCAAATAATTTTCATATCCATTCCTTTTTTATTCATCTCCTTTTCCATTTCCATGATTCACTGGAGGCTGAAACCAAAAGTATTTGGAGAAAAAGGTACTTGCCACAGCACTTTTGATCAGAATAGAACCATTAAAATGTGTGTCTCAGAGCCAGATGAAATTTTCCAGTTCATTTTAAGACCAGCCAGGTAATTTTCAAGGGGCGATTTTCTCCTCTAAACCACCCATGTGTGTTTCTCCCATTATTAATTTCAAGTGCCTACTGTGCAGGAAAAAGATACAGGAGTTGCCTTTCTGGCTGCTGCAGAACATTCCAAATGTTGGAGGACCTTGCAGCAAAATTAGGATCAAAATTCCATATTTAAAATGGATCTTGGAAATTAAGGAGAAAAAAAAAGACAACAAAACTAACCTGTAGTAGTGTCTTATCCTGTACTAATGTGTATTTGCCACAGAGAGCAAGGAGATGTCTCTTCTGAGAGTGTTTTTCTAAGAATTTAATATTATGATCTTATTTAATTACTATGAGGACCTGCACATAACTGCTAAATAACAAGTTGTCACAATTTCCTCAGAAGTTTCTGGTGCTGGACATTTTGAACATGACTCTGGCCATGGCTTCTTCTCCAGCCCTTTTGTACTGTGGAACGAATTGGCGCACTCCAAGTTGGGGTAGAAGAAAAAAGTATTTACTTCCTACGAGACAAGGAAGTTGTGTTCTTAAAAGTGAAGAAAAGCAGGGAGAAAGAGCTTGGCTAACACATGTATAAATCCAGACATGTGGATTCCTCAGCTGTGCAACACTGCACTTCTGTGTTCTCATGTACTCTGTTACAATGGGAGACTAAATACTGTTTTCTTGCTGAGGCCAATTTTGCTAATTGCATTTACTGACTTTGTTGAACACTAAATGTAAACGGCAGTGGAAAATTATGCCCAGTATATAATGTTGAACACAGGGCTGCTTAACACACCTACTGAGGTAGAAGTCTGCAGGTAGAGGTGGAGTTTTAAAAACTGGGTTCATCTTTTAGCTCTGTCACTGAGTTCTAAAAGACAAGCTTCACGACCTTGTTGAACTTATCCACAATGATGGACATCATTCAGGGTATTAACACTAGCTGACTGTGAGGGTTTGTGAATGAAAAATTGCTCACTGCACAAAGATCTATGGAGGGAAAAGGTTATAAATCCAGAAAATAAATGTATGGAGTTTGTGAGGCATGGTGGTTACAAACCATTTTTGTTGAGAAGGTTCTGGTGAAGCATGTAAGATTAATGGAGAAGGAGATTAATAGGGCTTTGCCTCTCTGTTTTAATTAGTTTGGTTTACACTTTTGGACTGTGAGATGTTTGAACGAAAGTAGTGTTTGGCAAGAACTTTTGCATGGAGAAAGTATGTGATTCCTGAAGCACCAGAAAGTATCAGTCATAAGTATGGCCATGTACAGAAGAGCTTTTAAAAACAACTGGGCATTTTTTTAATCCCTGTTTTCCTTCACTTTGTCAATATTAAACATTAATACAGAAAATAATTCTTGTGAAAGGCAGAAACTGAGCCCTTGGGTTTGAGATACACAATGATCCTTTCTACTGCATTCATAGCATGGAAATGCTTGGAACTGAAAGCAGGTATTGCCCTGACCCAGCGTCTGCCCCATGACTGCAGGCAGGGTTGCATTCTGGCCTGATTGTGCTTCTTGGTGCTAGCAGTATCCAACACTCCTGCTCAGTATCACCAACAGTAAGCCTTGAAGCACTAGCAGAGAGATTTCCCTAAAAATATAAGATGGGCTTACAAGTCACACAATGCAAAAATGCTCCCGTTTCTTTCTCTGCTTTTGGTTTCAAAGCACAGGCTGCATTTAGGACACTTCTTAGCCTGCAGTCATGAGAGCTAGGAATGACTAAATAGAAACTGTGATTCTTCTGTAAGCTTGTGAGACAAGAATCAGAGGCTATAAGGGGGAAAAAAACAACTTCCCTGAGAGTCACGACATCTACAATTCCACTTGTAGCTATGTTGCACTTCCTGTAGATCCAAGCTGCCTGAGCATGCAGCTTCACAGATCTTTATCTTAACAGAAAAGCTGTCTTCAAAAGTTTCCTAATTCCCTCATTCCCCAAACTCTTACTGCAGTTCACTGCTCCTGCTTTTTGTACTGGTAGCATAGCTTGTTTGGGGCCAAGATATAAATTGCTGCGAGAATAACAAGATGAAGATTTTCTCTTCAGATGCAGAAGAGAGAAGCTCTGGAAAGAAGCAGAGCTAGACAAAATAGATTATGTTTACTTAAAAATTTTAATTACCTCAGGCAAAATAGTGGACAAAATAATGCTTCACTATTTAACATCTTCCAGTGTTAAAATGGAAGGGAATAAGCAGACAGTGATCAAGATAGGCTTTCACATTTATTCTGTACCAGCACCCCACTGCACTAGGTCTTAAAGCCAAACAGATTTTTCATCATTTGTAGGGCAAATGAAGCTGTATCCATGCTGCTAAAAGCTATTAATAGAGTCCCAAGGAAACTGCTTGCTTTTCCTCATGATATCAGTGCAAATTTAATTAGTTAGGTGCACAATAATTAACCTGGAGTTATCTATTAATGAAGAAGCTGAATGAAGAGCTTACAAGTTCCTTTTCTAAAACACCTACCAAGATCTCAGTTTCGACTTCTCTCACATGCTTTGACCATACTCAACATCAGAAGTGAAGCAGCTTTCCAGACTAGCTACAGATGAACTCGTGACAAAAACTACCACTTTTTAAAGTGTGATTTAACCTGCTTTTTTATACACAAAAATGGATTAAGAAGATTTCCAGCTTGTGGGAAATACTGAGCTAAAAGTGATAATCTCTGAATATTTTTCTCTCTCTCTTTATATAGAAAAAGCAGCTCAGGTCTGAATGCACCTTAGCCTTGATAGCATGGACCACAAAAGAAAACAGTATGCATTTTAAAACAAGAAGATGAGGAAAAATGATACGTGGGACACAGTAAAAATATAGATAATTTCTTAATGCTTAGTTTGCCTGCAGAACACTGAGGAAAAATACACTTTTGTGATTTAGATCCAAAATCACAGACAGATACGAGTATTTTGTCTTAATTTCCCAAATTACTTTTCCTGTGAGGCATTCAGCAACTCCCTTACAATAGCGTCTCTGTAGCTGTTCTTTTCCTTTTCTCTAATACAGAAATAATAACTTCTTTTCCTCACAAGGTTACTTCAAGGTTGAATGAATTAATTTTTCTAAAGCAATTTGAGAGTAGCTGCTTAACTTGCTGTTTAAAATTACTTAAACTAGTCTTCAAAGAGGCTTTAAGCTTGACTTCTAATGATACAACTGTATCACAGTGGCAACAATGACTGTGATGTAGTGCAGACCCGTCTGAGACCACTTAAACCAGCTGCCTCAGGTGCTTGCAACAGCATGTTTTTGGCAGTTCAGATCTCTTACGAGCTATAATTCCTAAACGTTAAAATCCATATGGCATTGGTGCTCTGAACAAATGACACATGAGTTTTGCTAACCAAAAGTGAGGAAAGAATCAGAGAATCACAGAATGGTTTGGGTTAGAAGGGACCTTAAAGCTCATCCGGTTCAACCACTGCCATGGGCAGGGACATCTCCCACCAGACCAGGCTGCCCAAAGCCCCATCCAACCTGGCCTTGAACACTTCCAGGAAGGGAGCACTCACAACTTCCCCGGGCAACCTGTGCCAGTGTCTCAGTGTCTCACCCTCACAGTAAAGAATTTCTTCCTAATATCTAGTTTAAGTTTACTCTCTTTCAGTTTAAATCTGTTATCTCTTGTCCTATCACTACAATTCCTGATCAAAAGTCCCACCCCAGCTTTCCTTTAGGCCACCTTTCAGGAACTGGAAGACTGCTGTAAGGTTTCCTAAAAGCCTTCTCTTCTCCAGGCTGAACAGCCCCAACTCTCTCAGTTGGTCCCCATAGGGAGGTGCTCCAGCCCTCTGATCATCTTTGTGGCCCTCCTCTGGATCTGATCAAGCAGGTCCATGTCTTTCTTATGCCAAGGGCCCCAGAGCTGGACACAGTACTGCAGGTGGAGTCTCACCAAAGTGGAGTAGAGGGGCAGAATCACCTCCCTTGATCTGCTTCTGGCCACACTTCTTTTGATGCAGCCCAGGATGGAAGTGGCTTTCTGCTCTGCAAGTGCACACCGCCAGCTCCATTCAGCTTTCTGTCCATCAGCACCCCCAAGTCCTTTTCTTCAGAGCTGCTCTCGATCCACTCATTGCCCAGCCTGTATCCATGTTTGGGATTGGCCCAACCCAGGTGCAGGACCTTACACTCGGCCTTGTTGAACTTCACGAGGGGCCCAACACTCAAGCCTGTAAGCATCCCTCTGGATGGCATCCCTTCCTGCTAGAGTATCTGCAAAGAAAGAGCCTTTGTGAAAGACTGCTCAGTATTAATCAGGACTGTTGCAAATTACTTTCCTCTTCCTACAGGAACTACAGGACTCAACTTGAATGGGGATATTTCAGTAAAGCAGTTAAAAACTAATTTTTCAGTGCTCCACATATTAGCAAGTCTGACTTCATATGTAGTAGCAAATCAAACTTCATATATAGCACCTAATTAAGGAAGTGAGAATCTTTTTTTCTTTACTTCTTGTGTTTGTATGTTCACATTCTTTTAGTTGACTAAGAAGTCCTTTTCTCACCCTCTGTTGAGAAAATGGTTTTCAGCTTAATCTTTCCCATTTCTTTGGATCTCATTACTCATTTACTTGAATCTCAATTCTACTCAAGAGCTGGATTTTTTAATTTGTTTTCTTTTTAAAAAATTTTGGGTAAAACAAAGACAATGAAATATAAATATTGACTTACAGAAAGAATTACTAACAAAAGTGCATTGTTTGGGAAAAAAACCCCAATCTGTTTAGTCCAAGCTTAGCTTCCAGTATTTTGGGTTTTTTTCCTTTGTGTGTGATTCATGATCCTACAAATAAAAACTGGTCTCTGATGGGACGTAGCATCAGCTAAAGTGATACGCAGACTGAGAACAATGGAGCACACCTGAATGTGTCCCCACAGCATTTTTCAGCCATCTAATTTACTTTTTGCAAACATGCCCTTCTTTAGGTAAGGCATTATTAACAGGGACTACTGTACTCCATTCAAAACTTTAAAGATGAGTGGAGGGCAGAAGTTCAGAAAAATTTCAATTTCAAGCTAGTTTAAACAATATGACTGTACTTTTTATTATGTGCTTGTACTGAGGATCTGATCTCCACCACAGCCTTTCAGGTGCTCTTCAGTGCAAAGAACAGAAATAAAAGGAGACATACTTGCAATTGATTTATGCTAAGAAAGCAGCTTTCATACAGATCAAAATAGTTTTGCCTGCTCTTAAGTGGTCTATAGTTGCTGTCATATAAAAGGATGACAGACTACCTAAAAACATAGAATATGAATTTTAAAAATCAAACAGGGAAATCAAAGATAGGCACCAAACACTACTTACCTTTATTTCTGTCTTCATCCATAGCAAAAGGTGTGGATATATTGCTACCTCCCTAACTCACCTGTGTGGTCATTTGACCAATATAGTAGACTCAGACTTTCACAATCTGAGCCTAATTATACAAAAAACTGTTTTTCCTCTAGAGATCTTGCACAACCTATGGATAGTATAGGTGTCCAGGACCTTCGTATACTTAATTGCAAAGTCACTGTCTGTCACCAAACCACCTTACCTCTCTGCATAGTGCTCAGCTCAGGTGCTTTAAAAGTAGGTCATAGAATAAATTAGATGGTAAAATACCCATATAGATCTTTGGTCCAACCCCTTCTCAAAGCAGAAGTTGCTTGGGGTCTTGCTGAGTTTTAAGTATCTCTGAGAAAGGGAAGCCCATGGCCTCTCTGGGCACCTGAGCCAGTGTTGCACCACACTCACAGTGAAAACATTTTCTTCTTGCATTGAACCGAAATTTCCGTTGCTGCAACCAGTGAACTTCTGTCTTCTCTGTGGCCCATGTTCAAAGATTTGAATTCAGTTACATCCCTGCTTAGCTTTCTACTCTGCAGGCTAAACAAACCTGCCTTCCTTAGAGTGTCCATGCATGTTATGTGCCCCTTGAACCAGCTCGGTGGCGCTCCTCTGGACTCACTCTATTTGTTTGGTAACTCTGTTGTTCTGCCCAAAACTGTACACCAGTATTCCAGCTACAGCTTCAAGAGTATAGTTTCAAGCAATTAAAAGAAAAAAATCATGTCTCTTAATCTGGGACCACACTCCTGATCGGTGTGTTCTGAATGGTAAAGACAAGTACAGTCTGAATTCACCAGTCCCCACTGACACACTGATTGGAGTCCTGTGAGAAGTTTCTACCACAGGATTAGCTGGACTGTTTCTGGAAGAAGATGATACTGGCAAAACAGTGTATTAACTGAGATGCAAGAATGATGTGTTTTTACAGCCCAGAACGCAGGCCAGATGGGCCATCTTGGCTATAGAAGACACATTATGGAGCATTTGCTGCAGACTGGGAGTGCAGACTGTTGCTCCTTAGCAGGAACAGCCTATCTACAAATAGCTTTGAAGCTCAGCTTCCACCCACCACCTTGAAAAACCACTGTGTGTATATTAAGTCTTCATTGCAGCAAGACTGGAATTTAGAAGAACAGCTTCCTTTGGCTTTTATTAGTGAACAAAAAGTGTTTCCTTGCTCTTTGACTGAAGAAACTAGTGTTTTCCAAGGTAACTCAGTCTGTTCTCAGTTTCAGGTAAAAAAGCAAATAGCCGGAATGCACCATAAGAATGGACCACCTTATAATCTTTAACAACTGGAACTGCATCTTAAACATCTCAGCTAGCCACCTGGAAAAGTAAAGACCTCTGCTGATCAAGTAGGGACTTCATGAGAAGGCTCAAAGCAGGCTTTTTCAGGCAAATCTGTCATCTTCCTTCATCAGCCTAAAGGCTGTTTCCCCCAGGGAAAGAAAGGCCTTGGACTTTCTAACACCATCAGTGTACTTGCAAAGAAGAAGTAGAGCCTTTCTCTTCTGCCATTGATATGCTGCACTGCTCTGCAGGCCTCGAGATTCTTCACATAAGAGAAGTGGTCTTCAAAGGCCAAAGAAAGACCAGTGTAGAAGGGACCTCTCCTCCACACACAAGCCAAAACGATGAGGAGCAGGTTGTGCTGAAGTATGGTTAACTTCTTTCACATGCTGATACATAGGGCAGCCAATGAACATTTGTGTAGAAAATGTCGAGCTACTGAGCAAAGCATTGGCTGAGATCTGATCTTAAAACTAGCCATAATCAAAGACCCTGTCAAAAGATAAATGAAAAAAACTGTACAGAATTTCAAATACCACTGCCTCTTTGTCCTTGACCTTCCTTATGTGCATTGTTTTCACCATACAGGTGTCACCATTTTTCTGTCACCCCACCTCTCAGCCTCTCCAGAAAATTCATGTTAATGCTATGTTTCCCCCAGGATGTCTGTGCAAGCCTTCATTTGTTAAATTATTTTCGGGAACACTAAGTACACTTACATTATTTATAGCATAGTTGAACCTGTTTCCCAAATTGTAGCTGTTCTATAATAATTTTCCTTCTCCTTTTATTCAAGGCAACATTGCTCTTGGAAAATGTGCCAAACAGAAGCCCTCATCTAAGTCCACGATTTTTAAGATTTTTTTTTATTATTTTTTTTTTTAGTTTTTGCATACTGAAGTATTTTAAGTATACTATAGAAATGTTTTAAGCATATGCCATCATATATATTACATGGAAACAACTAATAGATACCCTTTCAGCCAATATATTAATTCCTCCATTCCTTCATATGTGGGCATCCATAAAACCTTGCTGATCCAATGTTTCTTTTACTAAAATAGATATAATCACTTACCTCTCTGATAAAAGTTTATAGTACTGTCCTGTAATGTAACTCAATCCATCCTGATAGCCAAATATAAGCAGCCCAGCATAATTTGGCACAGGCATCACCAAACAGGAAGAAAACACAAGCAGATACTTTTGGCATGTTTGCAAATTCTTTATATAGATAGAAGCAGTCTCTTGCAAAGCAGAAGGAAGACTTGTGGTACTGGATATGTCAAATGGCGCTGAAGTTCCTCCAACATCTCAAGCAAACACACACTTCCTCCACCAAGAGCTCTGGATGCAGTGGCTTAAAACTCTCTTCAAGAACGCAGGCGTGGACACACACACACACACAGACACACACAGACAGACACACACACAGACACACACAGACAGACACACACACAGACACACACAGACAGACACACACACAGACACACACAGACAGACACACACACAGACACACACAGACAGACACACACACAGACACACACAGACAGACACACACACAGACACACACAGACAGACACACACACAGACACACACAGACAGACACACACACAGACACACACAGACAGACACACACACAGACACACACAGACAGACACACACACAGACACACACAGACAGACACACACACAGACACACACAGACAGACACACACACAGACACACACAGACAGACACACACACAGACACACACAGACAGACACACACACAGACACACACAGACAGACACACACACAGACACACACAGACAGACACACACACAGACACACACACACACACACACACACATACACACACACATTCACATTCCCTCTACCTCTTTGCATTGGCAGTGCTTCTTTAACCACTCACTGATGAGATGGAAGACCAATCTTGGATTTGTTTATGCTCTTTGGTCATATGACAACTGGTGCAAGAAGCCCAGATTAAGAGGAAGAAGGTGGGAAAGACCTCCCTTTTTGCTGGCAGCTCCAGCCAAATCAAGAAACTACATCAGTAAGTTACGGTGCACAGCAGTGCAAGGAGAGCCAACTGCTGGCTGTCCTTTCTGGGGTTGCAAAGTTTCTCCCTCAGCAAAGGGTCCAACAAATGCCAGAGTTGGCACAAGAGAAGGCTGGGATGTACTCTTATGGTAGGGGTCCAACCAGGACTGTGGCGATCATGCCATGTACAGGTCTGGGGGCTTTGATACATACCCATTGAAGTAGTTAACTACATGTAACTTAAAAAAAAAAAAATCAAAGTTGCTCTCTTAGGATGATGCTGTCCCACAGTGCTCACCAGGATTAACGCCTAACAGGCTTAATTCCACAGCTTCACAGGCAGGAAGCAAACTGTGCATTAAGTCTTGGTCTGAGGTCTGTATTAGCTGATATTGTTACCAAAGTCAGTGTCTTTTAAAGTCACCTCTCAAATCCCTTCCCAACCAGAAAAAAAATAGCCCTAATATGTGAAATAGCCCTACAGACTAATACTGTATGACTACATGGTCATCAAAAATGTCCTGACTTGAAGATTCTTTACTAGGTATGAAGAAAATATATGTAGCATGTTTAGCAGTTTACACCACAGATTTTCACATTTGCAGACATGTCTAAGAACAGACAGGTTACTCAAACAAAGAAGCAGTTCCAACAGAGAATGATCAAAGCTGATATACATTGGAAGCAGAAAGACAGCTATGGGAAATATATCAAGACTCGGAGACACCAAAAGGGAAGAGGCAATCCCTTACTCCGAACCAAGAAATGAAACAGCTGAGATATGTACTCTCATAAATACTCAGAGGATGACATTTTCTGCTGTAAGGAAACAAGACAGTAAAGCCGGTAGGATAGTGGAAAGTTAGGAAAACTAGATGACAAACCAACTGACAGTACTGCACACTGGGAAAGCACAGAGCCATCAAGCCTGTGTTTGTGTAGCTGCAGTATTTGAAGCACTGTATTCAGTTGTGGTGCATTATTATAATCACAAGTCATTTAAACAGTGGTAATGCTTGGATAGCGTGTCCTACAATTAAGCACCTTCTGGTATTTTCTCATCACAAAAAAAGGGGGATAACTCAGTGATACATTTACTCCAGCCATGAAGCTCCCCTGAGAAGCTCCTGCTTCCCTGTTCTTCCTACCCTGCTGCTCATCACTCACGACCTTCCCGCACCCCTACGCTTTGCTGTGCAGCTGTCTAGCAGCTTAAGAAATTATCTGAGTTAAGGATCAACCATTTTTCCTATTCAAGTGGGCTTATTTGAGAACCAGATAATTTCAGAAGCAAATTTGATCTCCCTGTTTGTGTGTTACACTTTGACCATCATCACAGTGTCTGAATGCCATGTCATTTGACAAGTCTTACATATGTTCCGCCTTGCCAGAATTAAGGCTTGGGACTCACCACCCATTATGTCTATTATAAGCAACTCCAATAATGTGTGTGGGGTAATCCCCAGGTGGGACATGGCCACCCACACAGGATGCCGTGTGAGGCACCTACACAATACAAGGTGTTTGCCTTGTCTTTGCTGCAAGAAAAAGGGAAGTGCATTCAAGTGGCATCTTAAGCAAACACAGGTCCCAGGGTTAGGGTACGATACAGGTGAACTAGTCCAATTTTGGGCTGCTACTGAAGACAGCGGTTAAATTACCCAGCGGCCCTGCTCCTCTCTTCCCTTCTGTGCTTGTTGCTCCTCTTTCACCACTACTGGTGCTTGCTCAACCAGCCTGATCACAGAGCTAAACTGACATAAAACCGGTCCTACCAAATAAATTAGTGAATAGTTTTATCTTTCTTTGGCTTCCTAGACTGACTTACCTCACCTGCTTGACTCCTGCAGTGGGTCCCAGTTGTTGTACAGTGTTTACCCCCCACAATCATGACAGCAGTACGCTATCTCAGGTATCAGAAAGTATCACTATTAGCTTAGATGTGTGTAAACCAGAACGTATTAGTTTAATTTGGGTTTGCTAGCATTTGATCTGAAGGTAACCTCTTTAAAAGCAACTATGTGATTCTGAGGACATGTTTTGCTGAATGACTTGGCACAGAGCTTCTGAGAACAGGCAGGACAGAAACTGAATTCCCATAAGTTCAGAAAAACTCAGCAATTTCTGCAGCAAGCCCATACCTTCTCCTTGAGCATTACCACACTTCTTTTCAGCAGATCTCCAGTCCTGGAGGAAATGAAGAATCTCTGGGTAAGTGCAATTTCCAGTGATTAATTGTTAAAAATTCATGCCTTACTTCTAACCTGAATTTTATTAGCTTTGACTTCCAGCAAGTGGATCTTGTACTGGCGGTTTCTTGATACTGGTATCTGTTCTACATAACTATGGAAACAGAGCACTAGAAAAAGCAGTTTTATAAAACTGTTATTTCACTATCAGTCTCAAATATTGCTCATAAGATGTACATTCCTGTGAAACTTCATACTGCCTCCTTCATCTCTTTTCTAAGGGCTCCAGGGACAGCTGTCAAGGGAGACACTTTAGTGCATCCATAGCATTTGTTGCTTTGCAAAGCTCATGCAGTCATACTGCCAAAAACCTGGAATTATTTTCTTTTCTGAGAACAGCATACTCAGCTGCATGTATTATGGATTTTTCTCTTTAGCTAAACAATGGCCACAGCTGGAGAAGTGACATCAGATGGTTGACACCACTGTGCAGGAGTAATACTAAGTTGTCTATTCTTGGATGCTCAACCTCATCGGCAGACGTAGAATCTGGGATGATTTTTCTAACGAAGACCAGCTGTTTTTATATATCTTACGCAGCTGGAAGATAACTACTCTGTTTTATCACCTGGGCACATGTCATGTAAGCAATTCCCTTACAAAGTCAGTGTGTCTTCACTGCATGGAAGAGGAAGGAAGGAGTCCAGTCTTGCATTGTTTCCCATGCAAGCCACCCTGGTGGCAGTGGCTTCTCCATTAGAATTTCATCTATTGTGAGGGCAACAGGCCATACCTATGGTGACCTCCAAGCCTATGAGAGAAGCTTTTTTCTCATGGCATTAAACTTTAATGCACAGAGACCACTATCTCAGCCTCAGAGCTGCAAAAGACATTCATGACATTCAGTGAGAGAACCTCACAGGAAAAGCAGAGAGAAATCCTGTAAGGTACTCCTTTTATAGGTTTAGCTACCAATGAGACTTTGCTAATTATTTTGCCTTCAGTGTAATGCATATAAAGCAGACACAGATCCCTAAGTAGACATATGATATCTAATAATATATCTAATTAAATTATAGGATATATAATAATAAAAAAAGAACTAATATAACATGTCCAAATTTTCCTAGGAAGAAAAATCCTGGAATACCTAAAAGCTTTCATGTCAGTTATCAATTAGTTATGCAATAATTTTCATCATCTTAAATAAAGTTGTATGCTACAAGGCTTAGTAAGGATTGCCACAGTTCCTGAGTTATTGCCAGGATTTAGTAACATGTAGAAAACAGCTGCCCCATGCAGCTGCATGTGTTTGCATTCGCACAGCCAGCCACTCTGAGCCCTCTTCTACGTGCTGCTCACCAGCAGCAGCAGCTGGGATGACAGTCCTTGCAGGTGTTAAGACAGGGAGCCAGTTTCACCCTCTGAATTTCCAGGCCATTAACCTCCAGCTGTCTTGGCTCAGTGTGACAATTCTACCACCCTAGAACCTCACCACACTCATCACAGGACAAGCCCTACTGATGGCTGACCAACAACATCATCCCCAAAGAGGTCTGAGGCTGCACAGTGCATGCAACAGCAAGGCCAATGGCCTCTGTACCCAGTCTTAGCAAGAAAGTTGAGTCCTGCCCTCTTCTCTTCCAACTTTGGTCTCCTACAGCAGTGGAGGAAATGATGCAATGAAGAAAGGGCTAACCCAAATCCAGTAATCTGTTTTTCATGGTGACATCTGTGATCATTCATCTTTATAGGCACTGTTTATAGTTCTTTGAGAGCACAGACCTAGGGGAGTACTCTGCACATCCGCAGTCATAGGATGTTTGTACAGCCTGCGACTACTTCAGGTATGCTGACAGTACACATACACGTACTCCACACAGCTGCTGACTTCCTCTCATATGTGAAACAGCACGCTGACAGGCTCTGTAAACTGCTTTTTGAGCTCCTTTTCTTATATACTGTTGTGAAAAGTCATGCTGCCAGCATGCAGTGGAGGTCGAATAATAACAGGGTGGAACTTAGCAACGCTATAACAATTTGACTAGCAGAGCCGAGAGGACTTAGCTTAATACTGTAACCCAAAACCAAAACTGCCAGCTACAGCCTGCTGCAGCCACACGTGTTAGGAAAAAGGAAAAGAGAACGAGAAAATGAGAAAAAAGAGAGAAAAGAAAGAAATAGTTCTCAGAGAAGTAGAAAAGGTGAGGAGGGATAGTCACCACTTCCAAGGCCTTTGGTGTTAAGATGGCGGCTGGACAAGCAGTTTCTTTGTCTTGTCCAGGTTGGAAGATGGTGGGTGAATCACACTGTCTCAGGCTTAAGGGGGGCTATTTAAACTCTTCCCTCACGCCCCTTGCCTGTACCAGGTGACAGGGCACTCAGCAGGACATGACACGCCCCTCTCCTGGGTAGACCTGGACATGCTCTCCAGCACGGCCATTCCTACCACTGGGGGATAGCTCCTTGAGAATCACCTGCTTTGAGGCATTTAACTCACGCTGTGCCAGGCCAGGCCCATACAAAAGGTCCCTAACAACTGAAGAAAAGGAAACCTATCTTCACCTATCTTAAAAAACATTGAAAGGACACACTGGGGAATCACAGGGCAGTCAACCTCACTGAGGCTGAAGCAAGTCCTCTGGAAGCACTTTTCTGGGCAGATGAAGGAAAAGGAGCCATTGTGGACCGCCAGCTTCAACTGCCCAGGAGTAGATTGTGCATGACCAGCTGGGTATCTTCTGTGATTAAATGACTGGAACTGCGGATGAGGGGAGAGTAGTGTCATTTACCTCGACCTTAGCAATGCTTACACTGTTTCCACAATATTCTTGTATTCAAGTGGAGATATTACAGCCTGGGTGGGTAGACAAGTAGATGAGTAAATATATGCTTGGATGGTGGGCCTCAGAGGCTGGTGGATAATGACTCATACTCTACCTTGGGGCTGGTAGCAAGTAGGGTCCACAGGGGTCTGTACCGGGGCCTGTCCTGTTTAAGAACTGTATCACTGACGAGGTGGACAAGATGACGAGGTGCAGTTTCATCAAGTTAGCAGAAGAAACCAAGTTGCAAGGACCAGCTGATAATGCATGAGGGGGCAGGGCTGCCACTGAGAGGGACCTGGATATGCAGGAGACAGGGTCCAAAAGGGCCCCTGTTTCCTTGGAGCAGGAGCAATGTGCAGCCCTGTCCCAGGCAGGCCGAGTCCCAGCAGCACTGCCAGTAGGGCTAGGGTTGGTGTTAAGGAGAAGGTCCTGGGCCCTGGTGGTCAGCCAACTGAGCAAGGACCAGCCATGCATTAGATCAGCAACGGGGGGCAGCAGCACCCACAGCAGTGTGAGCAGAACTCAGCTTTGAAACAGAGATGGCACCTAACAACATCTCAGCACCTATAAGGAAAGGATGGGGAGGACAGGGACAGGCTCCTCAGGCTGCAGATGAGGAACAATTTTTTCCCCACAGGG
Source organism: Mesitornis unicolor (assembly GCF_000695765.1). Taxonomy (NCBI): domain Eukaryota; kingdom Metazoa; phylum Chordata; class Aves; order Mesitornithiformes; family Mesitornithidae; genus Mesitornis; species Mesitornis unicolor. The sequence goes on from NW_010169663.1 coordinate 27,220, forward strand.
ACATCCCAGGGAGACTGTGCCATTTCTGTCACTGAATGTTCTTGAAGCTCAACTAGACAGAACTCTGAGTATCCTGCTCATCACAGATGACCCTGCATTTGGCAGGAGGTTGGGTTAGTGTCTGCCCAAGGTCACTTCCAGCCTGAATGACTCTCTGAATGCTTTTATATTAAGCAGTCTAAAACCTGTATGTGAAAAAATAATAAAACTTGAGCCCAAAAATTCCTGCAAGGCTTTTCATCCTCTGTGGTTGTCCTTGCCAATGTACTGAGAGTGGAGACAAAACTTCAATTATTCCTACAGATTTGTTGTGACAGAATCATCTTTGGGAGGATTTTGGCTGTATTTCCTTCTGATTATTGGTTGCTAGAGGTTTAACTCTGTGGCAGTGTCAGAAAAAGCCCACTCAGCCTTAAAGTCCTTGATATCGATTCCTGTGGTGTTCTATGCAGCATTCTGAATTTTCTGGTCATTTCTAGTGGTGAACAATCTTTCAAAGACGTATCATGCATGCTTTAATATCACAGATGGACATTTCACAGATGGGGATTTCAGATTCACTCATCACCTTTGTTTCTCTGTTTGGTCCATCACATCAACTAAAACCAATCTTTTCCTGATTGAGACAATGCTGCCTTGATATCAAAACAGCTTCCTGCTGGGCACATTCCCTGGACTAGCTACAGTCCTGGTAAGACCTGATCAAAGGTTTTCAGTGGGACTGCTCATGGATTGCAGTGCTATTCAGCACGAATTAAAGAGACACAGTCCGTGTCCACACAAGCAGTATTTATTAAAAATACTAATGAGCTCAATATCTGAATACTAATAGTAAGGAAGAAGCCTCTTACCTTTCACTAGTAATCCTCTCCCCTATTTCCATGCCCTTGTGTAGTGTCACTCTCTTAGATGACCTCTGACCTAAACTGCAGGCTGTTCAGGATGGGTTCTTTCCTCTGACTGTTCGTAAGATTGTGCAGAACCAGTCACAGAACCAGAGGTGGAGTTTCTTGTCACCTAGTTTCACATAGCTAAGCAGTGAGTGGGAGTAGATTTTGGCAGCCCAGGGCAAAGAACAAGTTGGCTTGTCCTTGTCCTGCATGGTGATAAATCATCCAGCCATGTAAAAGTGTCATCTCAAGACACAGAATCTCAAGACTGTTCTGCGGATGTGAAAATTGGGTGAAAGGTGAGTGTAGAGCATAAATCACTGGGAGCTGAGTCAGAACATGAAGAGTTTTGTGGTATTAAAAATGTTTCTTCCAAACAGATCCTACTGTGTATACTTTAGTATGTAATACTGACTTTGACTACGAAAAACCTGATTTGCTTATAAGCACATTTGGAGCCAAGACTCACTCTCTTATTTAGTACATATGCCCAGTGCAGCATAATCACAGAATCACAGACTGTTAGGAGTTGGAAGGGACCTCGAAAGATCATCCAGTCCAAGCCCCCTGCCAGAGCAGGATCACCTAGACCAGCTCACACAGGAACGCGTCCAGGTGGCTTTTGAACGTCTCCAGAGGAGACTCCACAACCTCTCTGGGCAGCCTGTTCAGTGCTCTGTCACCCTCACAGTAAAAAAGTTTTTCCTCATATTCAGACTGAACATCCTATGCTCCAGCTTGCACCCATTGCCCCTTGTCCTGTCATTGGACATCACTGAGAAGAGCCTGGCTCCTTCCTCCTGACAATGGTGCCCTGCTTTGCACTGGTGCCTCCTAACTAGTGTAATAAGTGTCAGTCGCAGTGACAATGTTCACCTTAAGAAAAAAAGACAAACTGCTTGATTAACGTAAGACTGGACAAAGCACAAGGAAGTATGACATCAAGATCAGGAAATGGAGTAGCTGATTTATTTTAAAGGGTGATTTTTATCTTTGCCTTCCGTGATTTTAGTGTCTCTAACATCAGCTGCAGTCACGCATATAACCCACAGAAAATGAATGTCATACTGAGGAAAGTCTATGCTGGTTTGATTTTTCCCAGCAGAAACAAAGAGTCTTATGTTCCCTGGCCAAAACTCTATTTTTTTGCCTGTAAATAAATTTTAGTTGAGAATAACAAAAACCAAAAACAAAAGCAAAAAACAAAACCAACAAAAACAATAACCAAACCAAACCAAACCAAACACAACCACCCAAGAAAACAAATGGGAGGGCACGTGAATAGTATATAGTAAGTTAATATATAAAACACAATGATATGAGGTAACATATGCAAATTAATATAGAGAGGAGAGTGTAATTGTGTCAGAGGGTCTCTAAATCTTGGGGCCAACATAGCTGCCACAGATTTCAAGTAATCTTAGAACTGCAAGTTGCTGATTTGCTTCTTTGCTTCTGGCTGTTTGTCAGAAAAAATTCTAAGGGGAATTACTTTGTTGCCTTAACCTTGACCTTGTAGCTTTTAGGAAAGTGTTGAACATCCCAAGAGACATTTTGCATGACACGTATTTCAAGGGTGCACCAATCTGCACCAAAAGAACAGAAAGAGCCTGTCAGCTCACTTTAATACCTCCCTTCTTACAGGACAAGCTCGAAGAAAAAAAAATCAAGACTTGCCTCAAGTAGAAGTTATGTAGTTGATTATTATAGTGCACATGAAGTTAAACTGAAAGAAAAATAAACGAAATACTTTTTAAACTCTGTTTGAAACTGTGGCATTGCCCATTAATTTCAGTTCATGGCACACGCTAACACGGAAATTTCCTTGGCTGAGTCTGGTGTTAATGAGTAACTAAGGGATACTTCTCAGCTTTCACAGCTGAGGGTCTCACTCCTAGAAGGAGCACCACAGCCTCCAAATACTGCATTACAAAACAAGACGCGGGCATGGGATGCAGCTTACTAAACACAGCCTGAAGTTTTTAAATTTTCCTTTCACTTGAAGTATCAAAGACCCATTCTTTCTTAATTCACATTAGATAAACTCATAGGAGGTGTGAACATATCCAAAACATCTCTACATGTTGTTTCACCTTGCTTCACTCTGCTTAATTTATGAAAATACAAATTCAGCCTTGTTCGGTTTGCTTCTCTGTATAGAAACTTGATGTTTATGCTCCTGCTGTTCAAGAGTTCTCTCCAGTAGTAACTCTCTGCTCTTGTCACCCTGCTCAGCAGATGGTAGGGAGGCCTGACTGGACTGAAACTTCAGCTGAACTTCTTAGGCCACACAACACACATGACGAAAACCTTTCCTTAATTATCCAAAGTCATATCAAAGGTGTAACAAAAGTCATATTGGTTACATGGGAGCTCTGACAATCTCAAAACTTTTGACAGATTCTGTGAGTAAGACACCAACAGCATGACATGACATATCAACATTGCAGAAGACAGACATTGCAAAACGTCTTGTGAGTAGGCACCTGCCCTCCCTGCAGTACTGATGGGACACAGAATTGTGCTCTGGAGGTGTAACATATCCTGTGTCACACAAAGCACCTCTTTCATGACTGTATCGTTCTTACGGCTGCACATTATAAAACGTGCCGTGTAAGAAGCTTCACCATTCAAATAACTTACTAATTTTACAACTTACCATTGCAGCGTGGCATTGAAGAGAAATTAAACATGACACATGAAAATGGATGGATGCCAGGAAATGGATGTCAGAATGGGATTACTTGGCATGCTGCAAGGGTCCAGTCTTGGCAGCTTTCTGATCTTGAGGTTAGGGAAAAGGCATTTGATTTTTAACCTTACTCCTTTGTAGGTTTGGCTTTTCAAGCCTTCTGGGGACAAAGAGGGTGGTAGTATGAGTCTTTGTGGACTAAGCAAGCAGGCCCAGGACAGGAGTTAGGAGCATTAGCAGGAGTTTCAGATGGAGCATGCTAACTGAAGCTGCTTTCTCCTGCTGACTTTCTGTCAACTGAAAAAGGATCCCCTTACTCAACTGACAGTACAGATACCTCCAGGTGTGAAGAGGAAATGGCCTTGGACAGTGCTACCCACACAGACCCAAAGGACAGGACAGCGTGAAGGGACCTGAAACAGAACAGTGTAGAAATTAAGATTGATGGCACTCCCTGCACAAAAGCAGTTAGGATGACACGCATAGCAGGGACTGCATCATGTTGCCAGAATATCCCTGTGAAGCAGAAGCAAATGTTGCTTCTCATTGCAAGCACAATCCAGCTGCACTGGGGACACCTGACAAACTGCACAACCTTCTCCTGTCTGAGAGTAGTGGTACAACACAAATATTGTGATTTCACTGCAGAAGAATATCCCGGTGATCCTCAAACTCGTTCATCTCAAGACTCCCGCTCTCCCTTCACACAACTGTTGCTGCATGCGAACTTTCTGCTACTGCAACAGCTTTCAGATCTCTGTTTCTTCCATCTTTTCCATGAGTCACACAGACTACATGATGATTACAGCCTATTGGGACAGATTCAGTGTATAAGCTGTTCCAACTGTATTGACAATCCTATGAATTTGCACCAGCTACCTTTTCCTTCTTTTCCATGTTTCCAGTAGTTAACATTAAGTGTAATGTTTCAACAGGAAGTCAGGAAACAACACTTTTGTTGATTTCTGCAGTACAAAAAAATCTGTTCTTATGCGCTGCAGCCAAGATAGGAAGGGACAATTCCAGCACAGAACAGTAAATAACCTTGGAAGGTCTCAATATACTGAATCATTTGCTCGAATACAGTCATAAGCAGAAACCTGACTTAATAACATTTTGCAATGATTATGACTCTCTTGATCCATGATCCTGAAAGTATTTAGTGATGAAATAATTCACCTAAGGTCATGCTTGGAGCCAGTGATAAGAACTGGGATCAGAAGTGAGAAGACAGCACTTAAAAGATAAAGCACATTGCATGCTTTTAGTTTTAACTCTGGCTCTTGAGCAAATAACATCCTCAGTCCCCCAGAGTCCATTAGACGCTGTGTGTCAATAAAAGCTTGTGGCTATCAATAGTAACATATATGTCAGAAGAACAGGACCTTTTCCTCAAATTAATCTACATCCTCAAAATTGCCAGTCCCCCAGAGTCCATTAGATGCTGTGTGTTAATAAAAGCTTGTGGCTATCAATAGTAACATATATGTCAGAAGAACAGGACCTTTTCCTCAAATTAATCTGTCCTTGCTATGAAGTACCTATAGAATCTATTTTCTGTATGTTACTTTTTTTTTCCTTAAAAAAATCAAACCCTTGTCATTAGATTTTACAGGCCAACATAAAGAGAAGTCACTTGCTAAAGATCACAATTTGGAAAATACTTTACTCGATAGTACTTACAGTTTCAGTGATACACTTCAGTAAACAACGGACGCCAGCCCAAAACAAAGCCTCCGTCAGGGTGGAACATGAAACCAACCAGATGACTAACTGAAGTCTGAAGAAAGTTACAGTAAAAACGCCTGGACACTCACAGATATTTTGAGACATGAGATGTAGCTTCCTAGATTAAACCACTACTACATCCAGCCCAGTCTCATGCCTCCCCCAGCAGTTATCAGCCTTCAATGCTTCTGAGGAAGGAATAAACAGATAATACCTGTTTGGTGTGGAAATACCTAATGAAGATGAAAGGTGAAGGGAAGAGGAATAGTCTGTCATTACTGGTGTATGTGAGGCTTTCTGACCACAACACTGCCTTTCACCACCAGCAGCTGCTGGAGGGATAGTTATCAAGTGCAGCAAAAATAGCATTGGCACAGTCCTAAGACAGAGCTTGACAAGGACTTCTGAGCTCAAGTAAGTTCTGATGCTGATCACTATGTCAATGCTTCTGCCTAGCTAGAACTCAGCTCTTCTCAGAACTGCCACAGCTACTGTAACTGTAAAGCCCTGAAACATTTAGTTGCAGAGCTCTACTTACTACAGCTCCATAAAAATCACATCCTGCAGAGCCTGTTATTTAAGGCCCCTTCCCTTTACCAAACATCACACTTCCCGAGTGCACTCCAAATACCCATTAGTGTGCTATCTGATGTATTGAGTCACAGGCCTTGCAAAAAGCTGCATTTGTTTTGGATTATAATGTCCAAGAAGCTGTCAACACTTTGTCATGTTGGAAGTGTTCACTGTACAGTTAAGCCTATAGAAAAGGAAATCACCATCAGGTGTTAGTCCTAAGATCACAACATTACTCCCTGCTCGTTGCCCACTGTAGTATGGACTGGGACACCTACCCCATACACAAAGGTTTTCACATGGCAGTTGCTCACATTCTCCCTCTTCAGCTAAGAACGGGTCATCCCAGAGAAGATCAGGTTCAAAGTGTGCACTGACCTCACGGGAATCTTTTGAATACCTTTTCAAGCCAGATGGATAGCACTAGATGTGGTCATGCAACTCAAGAAGGCTCTCAGTGCACAACATCCACACACATTTCAAAGCCCATGTCCAGTCTCCTCCTGCCTCTGTCAAGCTCATCAGTGTTTCCAAACTCTTAACTGCTCTTTTCTTTGGAAGTGAGGTCTCAGGATATCATATTTTCCTGAGCCAACTGCTTCCCTTATTTCCTTACATCTTTGCTCTATTTGTTTAAGGCTTTCCATCCCAGTGACCACAAGGGACTGCTGACACCTTTGGCAGAGGGCAAGAGCATTCTCATTCTGTGGATTTTTCTCATTATTGTCTGACGGGCTTGACAGACAACTGCATACCATACTTCTAGAGAAATGGGATTACTCAGGGCTCAAACTAGTCTCCCTTCTCTCCCATCTGCAAGGCATTCCTAACCACAGTAGAAGCTTCTGAGATGACACATGAACCACAGCCTTGTTGTAAAGATGGCAGTTATCTGGCTTCCAAGTTTTCAGAGCTGGATAATGTTATTACCTGTCTAACACAGCATGTTGCAGAATGTCAACCACTTGGCTTCATCTCAGCTCAAACAAGATGTTGAGTCTGACTGTGATAAGGAAGCATCCAGAGGAACTGTCAAAAGACCCTGACAACCCCATCTATCAAGGGAAACTGCTCAACCATAATTACAAAAGCCTATAAATTCAGACACTGTCTAGATACACCTCTGCTTCTTTTCACACTAACACCACAAATATCTTCCTCTAGTTGCTGTATGGAAAATATTACTCTCTCTTTTCTATGGTGCACATCTCTATCATTGAAGCCACTTAGAGCAGGCTATAACAAGGTATTCTCCCTGTTCTGGAGACTTACAAAAACTCCACCTCACAGGTATAATACCGTCCTACCTGTATTGGTTTTGCGTGACAGGGTAGCAGGGGGCTACAGGGCTGGATTCTATGAGAAGCTGCCAGAATCTTCTCCCATGTTTCATAGAGTCAACGCCAGCTGGCTCCAAGACAGACCTGCCGCTGGCCAAGGCTGATCCCAGCAGAGACAGTGGAGATAACATACTACAGAAGGGGGAAAAGGTGCACAATGGCAATCGCAGCCAGGGAGAGGAGTGAGAATAGGTCAGAAAAACAACTCTGCATACACCAAGGTTAGTGAAGAGGGAGGGGGAGGAGGTGCTCTAGGTCCCAGTGCAGAGATTTCCCTGCAGCTCATGGAGGTTAATGGTGGAGCAGGTCTCCACCTGTAGCTCACGGCGAACCCCATGCCAGAGCAGGTGGATGGACCTGAAGCGTCTGTTCCTGAAGGACTGCACCCCACAGAAGGGACCCATGCTAGCACTAGCAGTTTGTGAAGAACTGTCTCCTGTGGGAAGAATTCATGTCAGAGAAGTTCACAGAGAACTATCTCCCATGGGAGGGATCCCACGCTGGAGCAGGGGAAGAGTGTGAGGAGTCCTTCCCCTGAGGAGGAAGGAGTGGCAGAGACAACATGTGATGAACTGACCACAACCCCCTTTCCTCATCCACCTGCACCATGGGAGAGGAGGGAGAGAACACGGGAGTGAAGCTGAGCCTGGGAAGAAGTGTGGTGTGGGGAAGAAGGTGTTTTAAGATTTAGTTTTTATTTTCTCATTAACCTACTCTTACTTTGAATGGCAATAAAACTTGCGTGTTTAAACTGTGATGTGATAGAGAACAGCCCTGCAGAGAAGGACTTGGGAGTACTGGTGGATGAGAAGCTGGACATGAGCCACCAATGTGCACTCACAGCCCAGAAGGCCAACAGCATCCTGGGCTATGTCAAAAGAACTGTGGCCAGCAGGTTGACAGAAAGGATTATCCCCCTCCTCTTCACTTTGGTGAGACCACACCTGGATTGTTGTGTCAAGCTCTGGAGCCCACAGCATAAGAAATGTTGAGTGCCTGAAATACAGAGTACTTCTATCACCTGTTAAATAGGGAGTCTGACTCTAAATACCCAGAATTAAAAGTATATGCCTCCCTTGTGACTAAAAACACACGACGACCACTGGAAGGTCCAGAATTTGGTAACTTTCCCACCTGCGCAGCACAGAAGGGTCTTGTCATTGCTTTTCTTCTGCTTTGTTTTCAAATTTAGACTCACATCACTACAATTAAGTGTCCCAGGCATTATCTGATCCATCAGATATTGCTGCAGTTGTTTCAGACAAGCAAATGAAAAGGTATCCTGGGTTTCTTCCTTTTTCTTCTTGATCTACACAGCTATGACAGAAAAATGACTTCTGTTCCCTTCAGAAGAATGCTAGTCTCTTGTTCTTAGTCACCAAACTCCTGCCTGAAATGAATAAAATAACTTATTAGGTAATACATAGTGAATTAAGCCGTCAGTAGAAAACAGCAACAATGACTACACCGCATCTTTTTGTAAGCTACTGAATACTTACAAGGTGTTGATATGCTTCAGACAGTAGAAAGAAAGGTGTCATGTTAAGACTCTCCTTTACCATGCTAGAAATCTCTACGCTTGTGACAAATGAAATAAGAAATGTGAATGGAAAGAATTGCCATTGTAGTTGCTCTCTTAGCAAGGAACACTTCAGCCTAGCTAGGGCTCTGACTGACTGAAAACTTGTTTTCTATCAGACCTCCAAACTAGACAGAAAGGGAAGATCAGCAAAAAAAAAAAGATCTGCTATAGTAGTCACAGCATATCCTAACGCACAAGCAGTTTGGGACAGTAGTGAGCCATTCTAAAGAAAGTTTTATGGCAACTAATATCTTGGCTGAGATATGGCTGCAAGACTTTCAGGTTTTATAATGAAATTTGTGCACTTAAAAAGCACTGTACTATAGTATATATAGTACTGTATATAGTATATATTATGTATTATATATCATGTGTGTATATATATTATGCATATAGTATATATATAGTACTATACTATATATAGTATGTAGTGTATATATACATATAGTATATATAGTACTCTATCTAATCCTTGTAAACTGCTGGTTTGAATTTTTTCTCCCTCTAATCTTCACAGTTTTGATTAGGATTACCAGAAGAGAAGTGCTATGGTGAAAATCCTCTCTCAAACATGAAAGCTAAGAGCCCACGCAAAATTCATAACAAGAAGGTTGGCAATGCTCATATTACCTGTCTGAGATACTGAGGCTTCTGCAGCTTCTCCAGTGCAGAAATGCTCCTGGGTGCCTGTGGAGTCCCAAGAGAAAACAGTTCTGTAAACTAAGGCTAAGCTCTTTTCTAAGACTATATGCATCCTATCACTCAATGGTATAGCATCCTTGCAGGCTGTCACTTAAGGGACTGCACCTATGCCAAAGATCTGAAGGGAAAGCAGTGGCTCATGAGCCATCGTGAGGAAACAATCACAATTTTCACACCAATGTCTTTATGGTAACAATATACGCTTCCGAATTGCCCTTCAGTTCTAAGATTAACATTTATACTATTCTCAGTAAGAACTGTAAGTATATAGGGGGAGAATGAAATTAAACTTGGATGGAAAGAAGAGCAGTGAAGGCAGAGCGTAAAAATATGTATCACAGGTAACACACCTCAAAAGACAAGAGACACATTAAAAGCCTATGAAACAGAAATTAGTCTCAGGGAGAGAGTGTGTCAGTTTACAAGGTCATCTTTGAACCCTGGGAGAGGCATCACCAAAGCTGTGGATGATGTCTTGTTTAATATTTCATTAGTTAGACTGAAGTCAACAAACTGAAACATTTCATCAAGAACCATCCCTGACTGCAGCCTTTAAAAGTTTCATCTGCTGCTCCCACATGGCTTTACTGAGAAACACTGAAACAAATTCAGCTGTTTTGCCCTGTAGTTTTCACTTAAACCATGCTCAAAGACTAGGTTTCAGTTAGTCAAAATGTGAACATTCTCTGAGATCATTCTTCATACTTTCACCAAGCTTCTAAGCTAGCATACCTGTGGCATATTATAATATCTCATTGTCACACCACAGAATGCCTTAGTCCAGCCTGTAAAATTAACCATAGTAAAACTCCAATCTTAAAGAAATCAATGGAATAAAAACACTTCTCTCATCTTGCTGAAGGTTTTATGTGTCTCCAGGGATGTCTGGGGCTAGCAGGACATCATGAGGTGATCATCACTCTTAAATGGGTCTCCTCCACCAGGCAAACGGCCCAGGACTGGCGTCATCTTCTACTGTCACTCAGAGGCCTGCTTTGCTTAGTAGAAGATGAGGTTTGCAAGTGCACTTCAAAAAGCATTCTTAGTATTAGAATGGTACTACTCAATTAATTGAACTTCTTTCAGGCCTTGGTTGAGACATAGGTTGTGACAAGTATTTTTCACACAAAGAAAGAATTACGTAAAAACATTACATGATAGTCCCTGCTCAACAAACAGGGTGTGCAAAGCCAATGCAAAAATCTTTAGCGTTATCTGTGAAAAACAGCACATTCCACATACATGGTTCTTCAAAGAAGATGGCATAATAATTTGCAGTATTCAGGAATTGTTAAGCAAAAGTTTAAATTCACAATGTTTCTGTGGCAGCACAATAACTTAGTTGTCACTAACTTACATTTCTTTTTCCTTCAGAGGTGCATAAATCAAGAAGCAAAGAAAATACATCAAAATTCCATGAAAGCACTGCACTTTTATTCCAGGGTCTACCACTGAAGCCAATTCCCCTTTCAAGCTTTCTCTGTTCAGACAGAGGAGCTGTTTCTTTAGGCTGATAGGAAGATCCCTTGCTTGGGAGATGCCTGGAGAGCTGAAGCTCTTCTCGTTCAGTTCCTGTGGGAATTTCCTGCCTCCACTTTGCTTTTGCAAGTGGAAGCTGTTTACCGATATGTGTGATAATGACAGACACTCGTGGAGCTCAATTACATCCTTTCACAAAACCTCTTCTGCAAGCACGGCAGGATTTGCTTTACTTGGGTGTGTATTTTTCTACAGATGTCAGTGAGGAATGGATATGACCACAGGCTCCTTCATTTTTCATGCAGTCTAATTAGCCAGTAGCTATGTGCCCCGGTTCATCAAGTTGTTTTATTTTCTTCCCTTTATCATTTCTAGACTTATCAATTATATTTTCCAGTTACTATTTTCCCTGAAAGTAAGTATAAAGTTTTATTGTTTTTCTCATTATTCTGATTCACAAGTGAACAAAATTTTATTTGGCATTTGTTCTCACTTGAGGTGGCACAGCATTACTTACTACCAGGTATTGTTAATATCTTTGCTTTCTCTGCAGTCTTCAGCTGTCTTATTTGAAAATGGAATTTTTGTCTTTCTCTCCTTCATTAAAGTTGTTTGTCACTGTCATGTCTTCCTGCCAATAAGCAGGAATTTTACCTTGATGCAAAAGTTATCGTTATCACTGTTATAATGAAAACTGGCAATTCTGGTTGAGATGTTCTGACAAAAGGCAGTCTCTTAGTGACTGAAATGGTCTAACACATGGTAAGATCAACCCTGATACTATCCAATTCAAAGTACTTATTAAAAAGTAAACACTGAAATATTACTGTAGGTGTGAGCAGTGTTGCAAAACAAAAGGCCAATTTAACAAACCATAACAACTTATAAAATTGAGAATATGATTACTTGTGGGATAAACATACTCTCATTAATCCATACTTCTTCATATTGAGGCATCAATGTTAGAGGTGCATTGTATAGCTGATGTAACTAGAGCAGCTGAGACTGTAAAAACCCAAAGACTCCACAGTTCTTGCTTACCAGTTAAGCTCTTCCAACTTCTTCAGTGAAGCACAGTTCTATAATAATGCCTCTCCAGGAATAAGGTGATCTGATTTGACAAATCACTGTTCTCTTTGTTTGGACGGTAAGTTACAAAGGTGGTTGTCCAGAGTCAAACACTTCTTCATTAGGGAAATGAGACTACTGCCTTGTACAAACCAGACCACCAACTTCAGTGGGTTCTCCAGTCACAGTGGATGATTCTTTAAGCCTGTACAACAAAACAGACGAGCCTAACTCTAAAATACAAATGAACCAGTACTTACTCAGTAAGACTAAACCTCTTAATGCCTCTCCTCCCTGTTCTTGAAAGAATACCATAAACACACAAGCTAACATAGATAAGTATAACAATACAACTTAGAATAAGAGAGGACAAGCTGGTTCTCATGGAGTGTGCAGTATGTATTCTGTGAAGGACAGACGATTCCTTGTTTTGTGTTCTTCTTTAAAGTTAATTGCAAATAAACCTCAAGTAAAAGAGAAAAGCAAAGCTGCTATTTGACAATGTGGCTACCATGCCACGATTATCCTCTACCATTATTGAGCGTTGGTACTTCCGTAAATCAGAAAGTAAGCTGTGGAAACAGACTAAGTACTATCAAGAGGAAAGGACTGTCAGCCAAACAAAGTTAGTAAAAGATAGCATGCCTATGAAATGACATGTCCAGGAGGTGCATTAGCCAATCTTCAGAGGTGCTGAAGGCTCTTGAAAAGCCATTCCTGAACGACCTCCGGAGGCTGTAGGCATCAAGAGATTTCACTGTCCTGGATAGACAGAGGATTTTTTTTGTGTGTTGCTATGACTGCATTAATTGGTTTAGTCTGAATTCCTGCACTTGCGTAACTACTAGTACCACCTCGTGCTTACAGATGTATTCCAAATTTCTAGTGCATCTGTAATATACGTCAAGGATATTTTTATTTTTTTCATTTTCCGTTAGATACATCAGCCACAAATCTCCCTCAGAATAATGCATTATGTAGCAGGACCACTGTGACTGAAACTTCAAAAGCTCAATATTGTAAAAATAAGTCACTGTCACAGGAAGGATGTCAGCTGTATTTGATGCTGCCCTAATCTCTGACTGCCAGTTGACTTCAAGGCTGATGTCTGAAATAGGCATTTTAGCATAATCTTTCAACTGTCAGAACTTAGCATATGTGGCAGTAGTGAAACAGGCCTACCAGCAGTGGACACTGTCCAGGCAACTGCTGAAATAAGTGCAAAAAAAAAAAGCAAACGTGGCAGGAGATTTCAGAATGCCAAAGCATAATTCTTCTAAGAGAAACATTTTGCAGTAGAGGCAGAAATACACATTTCATAAATGACAGAGGGGAAGCCAAAACCCCTTCCATTGAAATTGTTACGAAAAACCCCTCTGGCTTCAATAGTGCCACTTCAGCATATACATTGACAGGCTTTTGCTTGTAGTTGGGAAAAACTTCCATTGATCGAGGTAGTCTCGCTGAGATCAGGACTTTAGGGTTAGCTGTTGTTGCCAGTATCTTCTTACTGAGAGGCCAAAAGATCTGTTAAGTTTTTGCATTTAAGCAAAAATATCACAACTGAGATGTCTTTCCAGATAAGTTAATTACAAAAGCAGATTACTGAAAAGTCTTCAGAACCCTAGCTGTGTAGCACTGCATCTGCCTGCTTAACTAAAGAGCTGTGAGAGACAACTTTCCCTGTTTCAGCTATTGCAATCTGAGAGTGTTCGTTGTCTTCGTAACAGATGACTTCAGCTACAGGATTTAGTTGCAGAATGAAGACAACGTGGCTGTGTTTCTTCTAAAAATCTTAAATCAAAGGTTAATCAGACAAGTGCTTTGAGAGACATACTTATCCTCTGGACAGCTTTTCCCACACAGTTACCTTTAACTCCAGATGGTAAAATCAGTAATGTATATAAGTGGCTGTAAAAAGTCTTTTAAAAAATGGTATTCACAAATCATGGTGACGCCGTGAAAGGGTTTTCCCCTGTATCCTGTATCTGTAGGCTTTGTTCGTAAAGAACATAAATTTGAAAGAAAGAATTCAGATTTTTCATGACAGTTGGGTATATGCCAGACATTAATATAAAGTTCCTTTTTTCTTATAAAACTGATGGCCAATTAAATAATCTGGTGTAATGAAAAGTACATTACAACTGTGGTTGAACTAATGAATGCACACAGTTAGATTCACATTTGAAAAGAAGGACTGGTAGCTAGCACGGCTCTACCAGTTTGACCATTTAAGTAGCTAACAACATAGGTAGAATTAATCAGCTTTTTCTGATGGAGATTTTATCTAACACATTTTCTTTCAAAAAAATCCCTATGTAATTAAGATGTAATGTATCATGATGGTAACCTACATAAAGACCCAAAATTAGTATGAATATAGCTTAATTTAAATAAAACATGCTTATTATTGAGGTACAACAAGTTAATGAGTGCAAGTTACCCGGTAACACTTGCAATGAAATGCAGTGCAATGTGGAGAAGGCTCTGGCAATCAGGAGCCTCTATGGTAGATACTGAAAGTTTTCTTCTTCACAATTTCTTCAGCTACCACAGAACAGTGAGCAATTCCTACAAAATTAAGGCATTCAAGGAGCAGGAATTCCTTTTTCCTACTACAAGCTATGATTAGAAATTAGATATGAATATCACCAGTTTGGATATGTTGAAGGAATTAGTAACTAGAAACAAATGCTTCCATTCACAAATAACTCCTCTATTTTAAGAAGTTCCCTTTACATGGCAAATATAGTTTTGCATAAGAAAAAAGACAAAAAAGGTTTTTACAATTTATTGCATTTCAGTTTCTATTCGGACCCTGAGACAAGGTGAAACTTGAGTCACACATTTTACAAAGCATCACCTCTCATTTGCAGACAAAATAAAGCAGACCAAAATGAAGAATCCCAAGAAGATTGTTTGAAGCTATTTACTTTAATAAATGTCCTTATAAAAGTTTTTCACTGGAAAAAAATACGAAGTGTCATGTATTGACTGCATTTAGTTGAAAATAAACTGGAGAAAATACAGGCTAACAAAGATCAACCTTTCTTTAAAAATATTAAGAATAATTTGAAAAAAAATATTAAACTGTTAAGAGAGGAAGAGATGAAGTGACACTAGTGTTGTCTGGCTTATCAATGTTTGGAAGAGAGCTCCAAATATTCCCTCATTTCATGCTTTGCCTCCACCACCCTTCCCCCGTTAGTCTTGCCACACTGGACTCCATTTTTTGGTTTGTTTTGTTTTTTCAAGTACAATATTTCTCATTTCTGTCATTTTTTATGTTGACATCTTGCTGGTGTATTCACTAGTGAAGGCTGGCCAGCTACGCCTTTTCCTATCAGTAAGGATCTGTAGTTTCTCATGTTCTTGGCTTATTCATACACCACACTTCAGGGCTGGCCACTTGCACAACTCAACATGATCTAGTTTGTATAAAACATGTTTACCTGATAGCTGATTTAACTCACGATCAAAACAACTTAGATCAATCCCTTCAATGCTTTTACTCTACCCTGCATGTCTACTTTACAACTAGTAACTTATACTGGCTTATTGCATTTTTCATAGAATCAACACAAAAGATCTATACATATCTTGTTTTCTGATGCATTTTCACAACAGTATTTGAAAACAGGTCGCCATTACCATATCTGCTCCAAGTTGTTCCTGTTACTTCCATGGAATTATGAAGCATCAAAAGGCTTTCCACTTCTCTGCACTTAAAATCCCGTAGAAAGATCAATTTTACTGGACTTGTTGAAAGCAAAGCTGCAAAAGCAACTTTAACGCTGTATTAGTATATTAAAGTTGCATTAAGACACTCACCTGTAATTAACTCAGGTTAATGTGCTGAAGTCAGTGTAGGGAGTACACATTAACATCATTTTCTCTAATAGTCCAGTAACGGAGTCACACCCAGATTAAATCTCTTTATCACAGAAAGAGTTTTGTACAGTCAGAAGGTTGTGAGACTACGCACATGGTCTGCTCACACAATCAGAGGTCAGATGGTACAACCCTCTTATTCACCTTACTGGTAAAAAATTCTTTCCACCAAATTCAATGGGGTTTGCAACATGAGTCAGAACCAGCAGGACGTAAAGGATTAGCCTCTAAGAGAAGTTTTCATTCTGAAATGCATGATTACCTGTGATTCTTGACACGTTCAAGACACTGTGACACAGAGCACTTTGTAATGACTGTAAGATGGATTCTTCCTGCTCTCCTTCCCTTCTTCATTCCTCCTCCTGCACAGAAGAGTATTTTACTTAGCAATTAATTACTTAATTCACAAAGAAACAGACAACTCATTAAAAACTCAGTTGCACACTTTACAGAGCCAGTCCTAAGTGGAATATAAGAGGCAATTAGACCACCACAGAGATACTATAAGAAGCTGCATACGTTCCAGCAGATTAGTGGTATTTTTTCATCCTTTTCTTCTGCTAGATGACTATGTATGTATAAGCAAGACATTGTTCAAGCTCTAGAACTTGTGCAACTGATTACATTCATATAACCACATTTTCAAAAGATAGATTTGTTCTACCAACAAGAACCACACTACCCAATTCACAGAATCCAAAGATGAGGGCTGGGAAAATGAAGTTACGCCTACTGTAGGAGAAGATCAGGTTTGAGATCATCTAAGGAACTTGAATATGCACAGTCTGTGGGACCTGATGAAATGCATCCAAGGGTCCTGAGCAAACTGGCAGATGAAGTTGCTAAGCCATTGATCCATCACACTAGAGAAGTCATGGCAGACTGGTGAAATTTCCAGTGACAGGAAAAGGGGAAATATAACTCACATTTTAAACAAGGGGAAAAGGAAGACCCAGGGAACTACAGGGTAGTCAATCTCACCTCTGTGCCCAGCAAGATCACGGAGCAGATGCTCTTGGAAACTACGCTAAGGCACATGGAGGACAGAGAGGTGACTGGTGACAGCCAACACAGCTTCACTAGGGGAAAATTGTGTCTGACAAGTTTGGTGGCCTTCTGTGACAGGGTTACAGCATTGGTGGATAAGAGAGAAGTGATTGATGTCATCTACCTGGACTTGTGCAAAGGACCCCGCACAACATCCTTGTCTCTAAATTGGAGGGGCATGGATTTGATGAGCGGCCCACTCAGTAGATAAGGAACTGGCCGAATGGTCACATTCAAAGAGTTGTGGTCAACAGCTCAATGTCCAGGTGGAGACCAAGGACAAGTGGTGTCCCTCAGGGGTCCACACTGGGTCAAGTATTATTTAACATCTTTGTCAGGGACAGGGACAGTGGGACTGAGTGCACGCTCAGCAAGTTTGCAGATGACACCAAGCTGTGTGGTGCAGTTGATACTCTAGCAGGAAGGCATGCCATCCAGAGGGACCTTGACAGGCTTGAGAGGTGCACCTGTGCAAACCGTATGAAGTTCAACAAGGCCAAGTGTAAAGTCCTGTACCTGGGTTGGGCCAATCCCAAACATGGATACAAACGGGGCAATGAGTGGATTGAGAGCAGCCCTGCAGAGAAAGGCTTGGGGGTGCTGGTGGACGAAAAGCTGAACATGAGCTGGCAGTGTGCACTTGCAGCCCAGAAGGCCAATCACATCCTGAGCTGCATCTAAAGAAGTGCGGCCAGCAGGACCAGGGAGCACCTCAGAGGGGAAGGCCCTGGGCAATGGCAGACAGTGAGCTGAGCAGGCACCAGCAGTGCACTGGGTAGCAACAGTGGGCACAGGCTCAAAGAAGAGAGATTCGGACTGGAGGTATGGAAAAGATTTTCCTTTACAGAGACAAGACACACAGTGGAGCCGGGACACAGAGGTTATCTCGCCTTCACCTTGGAGAATCTCATCCGATCTGACGTCTGACCCTGCTTTGAGCAGGAGGTTGATCTAAAAACCTCCTGAGGTCCCTTCAAACTCAAATTATCCTATGATCATTACTCGCTCTTTATTAAATAAACATAAATCAGAACTGCCATTTTGACCTAACAGAGCTGAAGCATCTTATTCTAGCCTCTGAGCAGCTACCTGCAAGGCTAAGTAGGCGAATTCATCGACAGCCTCTACAGCCAACCAAATTTGTATAAAATACAATGCAAACAAAAGAGCAATGCATTGTGTTCAGATTCTTACAACTCTTCTTATTTCAGTAGCTGAGCATCATAGGTGAAGTACAAACACATCACCCAAGGGCACACTTTCTAGGTGTCTTCCAGTTCCCCCTACTTTTCTCTCAGCACCTTTCACAGAATCTGCTAGCCTTTCCCCAACGCCTGATGCAGAAAAGAATGTCCCGTTCAACATTCATTTCCCATGGAAGCAGAATTACATGTTACAATGCAGTAGTGATGCAAAGCAGCAGCTCGAAGAACAGACATCATAGGAAGGTATATTTCTGAACGAATGACTGCGCTACATTTAGGTATTTATATTGCCTAACCGTGCAGTCCTCAAATTCTACTCTCGTAGAATGAACACTTGTTCATTAAGCTGGCTTATAAAAATTCTTGATGAGTAACACAGAAAATATTTATACTGTTTACCTTTCTGTGGTTTTTAGCAACCTGTACTCGAGGAATACATACACTGAGATAACAAGTTAGGCATAGTTCCATTATGTGTTAGCCAAGGAGATAAATCCTCTGAAAAAAAACTAATTGACTCCTCTAGCAAACAAAAAAATCCACCATTTACACATTTTCAGTCTCTTCTGACCTCAAAGCAATATAAAGCACAATACTTCTTTTCTCCAGATAACAAACATTTCTTTTCATCTGTATTTCTTCCTTGCCTTTGTGGTATTTTACCTTTCAGTTCTGATTTCTGTGACTAACACAAAATGAAATAAGGAGAAAACCAAAAAAAAAAAAAACAAGTAAAAAAGACACAGGACCAAATTATTAGTTAACATGAGTTGGTACACCTTAAACACAGTTAAGTTGAACTGGACCAGCTGTGATCCAGCTCACAATAGACTATTTTCTAGAAAAAAATTAGATATAACCAAGATTATGACTGTACTCAAAGTAATCTTGTGCCCAATCCTCCAAGAAATTCTCAAAAATATCTTTCTGGGGTTCAGTGATAAATTTTAAGAAAGTTGAGGAAAGAGCACAGCAACAGATTTGATAACACTGCTCAGAGCTAAAATCACTTATTTCATAATCATTTCTGGCAATTCTGAAAAGCAGTCCCACTGTAAAAGATGAGGATGAGAAACACATGCAGCTGCCAAATTTTATCTCATCTCTCCCCACACTCCTTACTCTGACAGACAATGCTAATCGGCATTCATATTATTCTTATCCATAAAATTCTCATCCTCACTCACAAGAAATTCAACTAAGATGCAGCATGTAGTCTAACGAGGAAAGTAGGTGCTTGCCTAGTGAGCACCAAAGCTACCACTTCAATTTCATGTAGCCCCCACTGGCATCCTGCACGGAGGAAGGCTCTGCCTGGGTTCAGGTCGTGAGCTGGAAAGTCTTCTTCTATTCATTATTTTAATCGTAACAGCAATGATACACCTAGTGTGTACTGTGATGAAAAGAGACTCTACTGCAGAGTTTAAATGTAACCATTTACTTGAACAACATGTGCAGATCCAGTCCGACGCTATTACAGGTTCTATGGCTACAACAGAGAACGCGCCATTACAGTTTTAAAAGCAAGACTACACTATTACAGCCACAAGAGATTCACAAAATGCACTGTTGTAACTACGACAGTCACAAAATGCACTATGACAGCCCACAGGCAATTCACGACAGGCCACAGACCACTCACAAAACTCACTGTTACTGCTCATAAGCACTTCACAACAACTCCCAGGCTACTCACAAAATTCACTATTACAACTCCCAGGCGATTCATGGAACACACTGTCACAGCTCACAAACAACTCAGAATCACCTGCAGTCAATCACCTGCAACTACAAACTTAAAG
>NW_010169664.1:0-420 GCF_000695765.1 Mesitornis unicolor
CTGAGCAGAACCCTGCTACTTTGTCTACCTCCGATCCCAATCTATGTGTTCCTGAATCCAGTTCTGCATTCTGCTCCCACTGCTGCTGGGTCCAGTCTGGGACTTTTCCAGTGCCTTGCTCCCCAGAGCCTCTGGTGATAGAATTGTCCTTGGGGGTAGGGGAGGATGGGGAGGATTTATATTGGTTTTTTATATATATACATACATATATATGTACATATTTGTATATATGTCATTATTTTCCTATTTACATTATTATACTTTAGTATTATTGTTTCATTAAAACTGTTAGATTTCTTTTCCAACCCATAAGTCTCTCTCCTTTATTCTCTTTCTCTTCCCATTAAGAGGAGGGGAGAGCGGTGCATAGAGAGCGTCTGTCCAGCATTTGGTGGCCCGCCCAGCCCGAACGCATGGAAC
>NW_010169664.1:542-789 GCF_000695765.1 Mesitornis unicolor
CCCCACTTGCCATCAGCTCCCTCCATCCCAGGAGTCCAGCACAGCTCAGCACCAGAGGACCAGCCCAAGGCAGCACTTTCTCTGCACCCTCTGTGCTGCCTTCAGTGCATCCCTGTCACTCCAGGGGAGCCTGCTGTGAAACAGGCTGAAGCAATCACTGATTGATGTTTCCTCCCTCAGCTGGGAAGAGATATCTTTCTTGCAGTGTCATTTCTTCCATTTGAAAAGAGAGTCAGTTCCAAGAATC
>NW_010169665.1:0-13566 GCF_000695765.1 Mesitornis unicolor
TAAAGGTCCTGCCACCTTTTCACATGGAGCACTTCGAATTTCTGCGAAGCCATGTTCAGGGACTTCCACGGTTACTAAGCCATCAGTGACGCTTGTAACTTGATTGCTGCATGGAACTCCATCCCCTACCTCCACTGGGACGGTACTCTGAAGAGTCTCACTAGCGCACCTTCCCACACATGTCGGCGCTCCACCCCCAGGCTCATCGCAAGCAAGTTGTGTTTTATCCCCTTTTCCCCCTCCCCCCTTCAAATCTAGTTTAAAGCCCTGTCTATGAGCCCTGCTAATTCTTGTCCCAGGAACCTTTTCCCCTTTTGAGATAGACATGCCCCATCTTTACTTACCACAGCTGGTGAACTGTAAACTGATCCGTGATTAAAAAACCCAAAGTCCTGCCTGTGGCACCAGTCTCTGAGCCAGGCATTGATCTGATGGCTCTTTCTGTTGATTGCCTCAGATCTCCCTGCAACTGGTGGGATAGAGGAGAATACTACTTGTGCTCCAGATCCCTTAACCAGTTGTCCCAAGCCCTTGAAATCCCTTTTCATAACTCTCAAATTACTTGTTGCAATTTTGTCACTGCCCACCTGAAAGACCACCAATGGGTAGTAGTCAGAGGGTTTAACTAGGATAGGGAGTTTTTTCTGTATGTCCTTGACCCTGGCTCCTGGGAGGCAGCAGACTTCCCTGAGGAGTGAGTCTCATCTACAGCTAGGACCTTCCACTCCCTTCAGCAGTCAGGTTCACTCCCTTCTGCTTAGAACTGTGACCAGTCAGGTTTTAATATCTCTGAGGATGGAAAGTCCACAGCGTCCTTGGATGACCTATTCCAGTGTCTGACCACCCTCACCATAGATTAAACAATTATATTTTAAAAATATTCCACATGGTTAATCGGCATTTCCTGTATATCAGCTTGTGCTCATTGTCTCTTGTCCTGTCACTGGGAACCACTGAGAAGGGTCTGGCTCCATTTTCTTTACGCCCCTGTCCATCTCCCACATCAGATATTCATACACATGGATGAGATCCCCCTGAGCCTTCTTTTCTATAGACTAAATATTCCCAGCCCTCCTCATGTGAATGATGCTCCAGTCCCCTAATAATTTTCTTGGCTCTATACTGGATGCATTCCAGTATGTCCATGTCTGTTATGTGCTAGAGAGCCCAGCATTGGATACAGCACTCAGATGTGTCCCACCAGGGCTGAGCAGAGGGAAGCCTCCCTTGATCTCCCAGAGCATCCTTCTGGAAAAGCTAGCAGTCCACAGCTTGGACAGGTGAACCCTGTGCTGGGTTAAAAACTGGTTGGATGACTGGGCCCAGAGAGTGGTGGTGAATCATGGTGCATCCAGTTGGCATCTGGTGACCAGTGGTGTCCCCCAGGGATCAGTACTGGGGCCAGTTCTATTCAACATCTTTATAGATGACCTGGATGAGGGGATTGAGTCTACCCTTAGTAAATTTGCAGATTACACCAAACTGGGGGCGGAGTGTCCATCTGCCAGAAGGTAGGAAGAGGCTGCAGAGGGACCTGGACAGGCTGGGTCAGTGGGCAGAGGCCAATGGTATGAAGTTTAACAAGACCAAGTGCAGGGTCCTACACTTTGGCCACAATAAACCCATGTGACGCTACAGACTGGGGGAAGAGTGGCTGGAGAGCGGCCCAGCAGAGAGGGACCTGGGAGTACTGGTTGACAATCAACTGAACATGAGTCAGCAATGTGCCCAGGTGGCCTGGAAGGCCAAAGGCATCCTGACCTGTATCAGGAATAGTGTGGCCAGCAGGAGTAGGGATGTAATTCTCCCTTTGTACTCAGCACTGGTGAGACCTTGAGTGCTGTGTGTAGTTCTGGGCCCCTCACTTCAAGAAGGATAGTGAGGTGCTGGAGCGGGTCCAGAGGAGATCAATGAGGCTGGTGAAGGGACTTATAATGAGAGGCAAAGGGAGCTGGGGTTGTTTAGCCTGGAGGAGACTCAGCGGGGACCTCTCTACAACTACCTGAAAGGAGGTTGCAGTCAGGTGGAGGTTGGGCTCTTTTTCCAGGCAACTAGTGACAAGATGAGAGGGCATAGCCTGAAGCTGCACCAGGGGAGGTTTAGGCTGGATATTAGAAAGCACTGTCTCATGGAGAGGGTGATCAGGCATTGGAATGGACTGCCAAGAGAAGTGATGGAGTCACCATCGCTAGAGATTTTTAAGGAAAGGCTGGAAGTGGCACTTAGTGCTGTGGTCTAGCCAGTGTGGTAGTGTTAGGTCATAGGCTGGACTTGATGATCTCAGAGGTCTTTTCCAGCCTCAATACTTCTGTGATTCTGTGATCTGCTGGCAATGCTCTGCCTGGTGCAGCCCAGGAGACTCTTGGCCTACTTTACTTGCAAGGGAACACTGCTTGTTCATGATCAACTTTTCATCTACCGTGACTCCCAGGGACTTTTCTGCACAACCAGTATCTTCTGGTCACCTTTGGTAACTATAAAGCCACTGCTGTGCTGCTATTTCATTTGAACAATTTTAAATTGAAAAAATAACCAACAAACAACATCAATAAGAAATCCCCCAAAAGTTTTTGGTTGTTTTTTTTGCAGTTTTTTGGTTTTTTTTTTAGGGCCACTGGAACATTACATTAATACCAAAGCAGATCCAGACAGAGCATGTACAGTATGGATGTGACCAGTAGTTCAGTTTACAGAGCACTGGTTCCGAATAGAGCTAAGACATGAAGAAAGTAGTACAAGATGCTTCACAATTTTATATTTGAAATGAAAAGTTTCTTTGTGCTTTGCCAATAAAATTCATGGAGTGTAAAAAGCATCCTGCAAGGAAAGTTTAGAAGCTGCTCTTTAGAAAGTGCTGTTGTCAGTGTCAGATTGCTAAGGGAGCTTACCTGACAATGAACAGAGTTAAAATGTGTGTGGCGAAAAAATAAAGCATGCTAGAAAATGCTGGAGTGAAAGGTGTTGAAAGGAAAGCTCTTTAGTGTTGGGTTTCACAGTATTTGGAAGTAATATTTCCCATATATAGGTGGAAATTACTTTACAAGCTGATCTATCCAAGTAAATGAATATAACACTGGCTGGGGGAAATATATATGTGTATATTTATTTAGTACAATTGAAATTATAATCTTCTAATGCAAGGCACATTATAAGGATAGATCAAATATTAGAGAAAAAGAAAGAAAATGTTAATAAAGAAATGAATTCTACTACAGAGTTAAAAAAAAAAAAAGAGATCACCATAATATAGTGGAGCTAAAAAATTTATATACACCCTTCCTAGTTTCTGTCTCTTTTTCTGGTGTTATTCTCTGGTTAATGGCATCGGTCTGGTTGGCTTACAGCAATATGTTTTCCACTTTGGGAAGAGTATGATGTTGATGGTAGTGTTTTCTCCTTTCTGCTCTCCTTTATCTTTCATTTTTTCTCTTACCTCTTACCTCAGCTGAGTTTATTTTTATATGCTTGCTGACACATTTCTACACTTTGCTCATTCTTCATTGATCTGTGTTTCTGCATGTAGTATACATAGTGCATTTTAGCTATGTTGTTGAGCTTACTTTCTGTGTTCTTTGTTCTGTTTCTCATCTCTAAAACCTTATTTTGCCAAGCTCCATGTCTGCATTTCTTCAATGACCATGACTGAGTTTTTTATAGCTGTGGAGCCTCCAATGCCCACCCTGTGCCCCATCTCTTGTCATTACCTTCCTGTACCCCTATGTATCCATCCTGCATCTCCACATCTCAATGCTTCTGTAACAGTGCCAGGACTTTGTTTCTCTACAGAAAATCATTATTAGAGTAATAAATATCTCATTCTACACAGACAATTTTGTCACTACTTGTATAAGAATAGGTTGTATTTTGCAAAGGCAGACAAATTAAACTGGAGTAGGCATAACCCCCTTTTCAGAAGAAAACTAAATAAAACTGATAAAACCAAGTAATTAAAGAAAGGCCCATGCAAGTAAAAAAAGTTTGTACCGAAAAGCCTCTAAGGCCTCACTCTTGAAGCCTTGCTAAGTACAAAGCCTTTGGCCCATTACTAGCAATGGTAATACTGCATTACTCTGGGCTACAGGGTTACATTATCATGTTTAACATCATGTTAGAATCAAGTTGGGCAGAGGTGTTTCAAACGTGAAAATTGAAGTTAACACTTTAAACAGCTAAAAAGGCACTCAGCCATGAAAAAAATGTTTAAAAAAACTCCTCAAGCTAAGATTTTTATATATCCCTGAAATGCAACAAGCAGCCTGAAAGACATGAATGTAGTAATCCTGTATCATAACTTCTTAATAATTGAGTAGGTACTTACATGACATAGTAGTTTGTGTAGAAGTGGCACTGGTTTTCTGTCTCATCCATGCTCTAGTATCTAGGTGAGCTGTAGTGTACTCTCTCATGAAGCTTAAACTGGCATTTAGGATAATCCATCTAGCAGTAACAAGACGTGTCAGTGATTGTCAATACCAACATATATAAATAAATTTAAAGTCCACTTTTTTAAACTGAGAGAAAAGTTCTTCAGAAGTGGTGTATAAACTGAGTGTCCAGAGAAGCTATAACAATTAGAAGATGCATAAAACAGTACACAGAAGACAGAGGCCTTTAGTGTATTATATGAGTTACTCCCCCAAGACTGCTCCTAGTTTTGTCTAGTGAAATGTTCTTTACTTCTGTTAAAAATGTTAGAAGCTAAAAAGAGGTTTTGGTTGGTTGGTTGGTTAGGTTTGTTGGTTGGTTTTGTTTTGTTTTATCTTTTTCCCAAAGGATCAAATTTAGCTATAGTGCTTTAGATCTGAAATGAAATACTTCCAGTGTGACATAGTTAAAAAAATAATACATAAGAGGAAAGTTCAAAACTAAGAAGTTGAAAGGATGATAAAAGAGTACACAGATTCAATTAATCAGCAGTGACAAGCAGATCCTTATTGAAATTGGTAGAACATTAGTCAAGTGTAAAAGATGGACAAAGATTTAGCAAAATGGGAAAAGCCCATGAAAAAAACAGACATATAAAGACCCCAATTAATTTTATATGTTTCTGAGTAACAAAATTCTTACAAGTTCTATTAGATTCAAATTCTGTTATACTTCTGCTAAAAAGTCCACTGTGTGTGGCTGATTTGTATAGATGAGCTAGTGAGCTCTTGTCTATCATTAATTTCTATTCATTTTTCTTCAGCTTAAGCCATAACATGATGTAGACCATAAAACTCAAACACATGGTCTGTGCAAAAGCTAAACAAGAGCTAAGCCTGAGACGTTTGGGGAAATAGGAGCAAGGAAACAAATTGCAGACAGAACCAAGATCTGATACCAAGGATGAACAAGAAGGAATAGTATCGACAGATAGAAAAAAAAAATCTTTAAAAACTTTGTGTGCAAATGTAGTTTGAGAGGTTACATGGAAGTTAGGTGGCTGAGATTGTCAAGATGTCACTGCTAAACCCATTCAATGGACATAAGTTAAAAGACCTAAAAATGTAGCGAGCCAATATTTTGTAGTGGTTTTCTTCCTACTGTTTTTATGCTCAGCTGAGTGTGATTTAGGCAAACGTGCCTTTGCATGTATTTAATACGTTAAGTTTGGTACTGGGTTTAATTTTACTGATGCAAAGCTTAAGGGAATTTGGAAATCTGCCTCTTTTCTCTTTGATTGAAGAAAACCCAGACTATCTCCAGTCATTCACTTCTTGCTAGTAGTAAGAGTGAACAATTGTTATTCATGCTTCTGTAAAATGTTGCAAAAAGTGACGCTGACATCAAGATGCCTTTGCAGAAAACTAATCCTAAGTGTTCTCTTGATATTCCTTTTTTTTCCCCCAAAGCAATTGTAATAGTTCGTTCAGAGTGACAGTGAGAATATTTAAGATAAAACTGAGTCAAATATTTTGGGTGAAAAAATACATTTGCAAATAGCAATGTGATTATTTATTTATTTTCTGGGAACTTTTTTTTCCTCTGGAAACTCTTTTCTTTGTTGCTATCAAAATAATTTTAAAAATGCTTTCTCTGCAGTTACCATGTTACCTCTATCTTTATTCATAACATTATGTGTGCCAATATTAGAATGAATATCTGTAAGTGGGAACTTTGGCATGTATTTTAGGACTTGAAGAAAAGTAGGAACACAGGCATTAAGCTATTTTCTAAAGCAGAAGGGAGTACTTCTTTGCCACTCTACCATATTATCATGTTAGAATTAGGTTTCTTAATTTTTACTCATTTGGTAACTTAAACTATAATTTAGATTAAGTTTGAATGATGATTTTAATCTGCTTTTTTATTACTTTGCTTCCTTCCAGCTTCCCACCAGAACAAGGGACTGTTGGCCCTTAGAAAATGGCAAAGATTCAGGGACATTTTTACAAACAATTGAAAAATTTTAGTATCTTGTATTTAAACCAGTGCTTTTATAATAGGAAACAGTGAAGCATGAAATATACCTAGAGAAAAGAAAAATCACCATAGTTCAAGAAGCTTAAGAAAAAATCAAGACAAGTTTTTGTGCGTCTTTTCCTCATTTTCTTTCATTACTCTTTCCTTTCCAGTAGCAGCTACTGGAGTGTAGTACAACCTTTCAGCCAAATGAGGTACTAACCAAGGATACAAATGGGGCCAAAAGCTGCAAGTGATGCTGAGGCACACTCTTAATGCATGAAAGCAATTAGTTAAACAGGAAGCAGGGCTGTCTGTGCTATGAGGAGCACAGAGGTAGGGGAGGTGGTGTACAGTGAAGGGACCTGTGACCAGGACTTGGACTGCAACTGCAAGAAAGTAGCTAGGTTGTGAAGGTTTTTTAGGAGTCTCAGATGTAAGCTGGATTTGAGAAGGAAGGGTCTTTGGCTTGGATAAAATTAAGGCCAGATTTGTGGAAGTCTTGACTTCAAAAAATTTCATGAAATGCAGTCAGAAGGAGAAGGGTGCTGGAAGTAAGACAGTTGGTTTGCAGGAGTTGAGGCAGGGTGCATGTGGGGTGGTAGTGGGAGAAAAACATGGACAAGAGAGGTGAGGCAGGTAGGAAAGTTGCCTCAAAAAAGGAGATGTGGATAGATTTGAAACTGCAAATTAAATAATCTCAATTTCGTGATGTTACTGCAGTCTTCACTTATACCTATGGAAAGATACTCCAGATATTCACATGCATTCTTCATGGTAAGACTCACTGTGCAATAAAGGTTCATTGCAGCTGGGAGTTTCCATAGGGCTTTCTGGGATCTCGATAAAATATTATTTTGATGTGCATGATCATGTGCCTCATGTTAATCAAATAAGACAAGAAAACAGACAAGTTTGCTGAGTAAATAATCTTCCTTACTCCACCCCCCAAAATGTGGTTCTTGATTGCTTTTTCTGTTTCTTTTTTATATTCTTAAAAAAATCAGTTAAAAAACCTCTCTCCACTGAATAGACATCAAGTTAAAGATAAATCCATCTTATCTAAGCACCAGCATATTTAAGTCAAGCCAGTGCTTTTTTTATATGAAGTAACTAAGTTATGTTTGAACTGAGTAAGGTTGAGAGTGTGTGGAAATCTTAATTAAACTGAAAATTTCATTGTAATTATAATTTTGATAAATCTTTGTGTAAAAAAACTAAAGCTTCGTATTAGTGTAAGAAAAATCTGTTCTTGACATCTGTTAAAATGCTAGTTTGCAGATTTCAGAACTAACATTTTAAGAAGCTGACAGAGTGTGTCTGGTAACTGAGATGTAATGTATTGCTATAGTATCTAGAAATACAAACTATGAATTGAGAAGCTCTGTGTGCAGTTTAAGAGCCCGAGACTTTCTTTTCACTTTTCCTTTTACTTTATTTTGATGTTATTCAGAAATGCAAACTTCAGTCTTTACAGTCTTGATGGCAGTGAAATATTTTGTTGTCATTTAGAGAAAACTGAGTTGTGTCACTTGATAAAACCGTAAGGTTAATCAGGAGCCAGCAATGTGCCCTCATGGACAAGAAGGCCAATGGCATCCTTGGGGTGTTTTAGAAGGGGTGTGGTTAGTAGGTCAAGAGAGGTTCTCCTTCCCCTCTACTCTGCCCTGGTGTGACCACATCTGGAATATTGTGTCCAGTTCTGGGCCCCTCAGTTCAAGAAGGACAGGGAGTTGCTTGAACAAGTCCAGTGCAGAGCCACAAAGATGGTTGAAGGAGTGGAGCTTCTCCCTTATGAGGAGCAGCTGAGGGAGCTGGGTCTCTTTAGCTTGGAGAAGAGGAGACTGAGGGGTGACCTCATTAATGTCTATAAATTTGTAAAGGGCGAGTGTCAGGAGGAAGGAGCCAGGCTCTTCTCTCTGATGTCAAATGATAGGACAAGGGGCAATGGGCGCATAGGAGGTTCAACCTGAAAGTAAGGAAAAACTTTTTTACTGTGAGGGTTACGGAGCACTTGAACAGGCTGCCCAGAGAGGTTGTGGAGTCTCCTTCTCTGGAGACATTCAAAACCCACCTGGACGTGTTCCTGTGCAGCCTAGTCTAGGTGATCCTGCTCTGGCAGGGGGGTTGGACTGGGTGATCTTTTGAGGTCCCTTTCAACTCCTAATATTCTGTGATTCTGTGATTCCTGATGACAATGCTATTTCAGACAGACTCAGAAGTCTTTTCAAAGTACTGGGGAAGCATAATGGCATAAAATGGAGTATCCCATTTGTTAGGGGGAGTATCATTGCACTGGAAATCCCCCTTCACTGGGGTTCTAATGAAGTTTAAGCAAAGGGAATGTGGCTCTTCTTAACTGAAGTAGTGGGTGATGTATCAAGTGCTAGTTATTTTATTAGAAAACCATAATAGAAAACTTCAAAATTTATGCAAATTTTAAACCCCTGATTTTCATGAAACCATATTTTGCCTTTTTAATCTTTTTTGTCAGAACAAATGTTTAATGCACTTTGTGCCTTCATTAGTCAGATATCAGGTGCTGCATTTGATATTGTAGAAACAAGAAATATATTCTGTTATTCAACATCCAGGCTTACTCAGATATATATCCTTAACTTTCTCTATAGGCAATCTTAGTCTTAAAATATAAAATTAATCTTGACTTGAAGATGAAACCATCCCTCTGCATTAAAATCAGCTGTAAACTATTTAAACAGAAAATACTCCTCTTGAAGAGTTTGTATACTTCATATCATGATAAAGTCTTTATACTCTTAGGGATGCTGTGAATCTGTAAATTAAATACAGATCAAATTTAAAGATTTTAATTTTTCAATCTAGAAATTTTCACTGAAAAAATAGTATATACATAGATGCATAGTATGAGTTTTTCTTTCTAGTTTTAAAATTGGGTCTTTAAAATTACATTTGCAAGAAATGCAAAATCATACTGATGGGCATACAAATTCTATATCTGCAAAGTGCATAATCTCTGAACAGTTCTAGAGATACATTGAGTTTTGATTTTGATCAGAATTATTCCCAAAGTGCTGTGAACATTGTTGCTAAGAGTAGTTAAAAACAGAATATTGTGCTATGTAAGTACTAAGGGGGTGTCACATCACCATTAAAGTATCTGCGAGACATAAAAATGAATCTAGTAGAAAATATAAACTTTTTAGCAGTGCTTCGTGTATGTCAATATCTCTCTTCATTATTATTCATAGTATGCAAATAGAAGATGAAGAAGCCAGGGAACAATGGGGAAAAAGAAAATAGAAAACAACTTATTTCCCCTTTTCCCCAAATAAAAAAAAAGAAAAAGAAAAAAGAAATTTTTAGTGAGAATTGATTAACTGAGTTATTCTGTTTAACTTGCTTTTTAAAAATAATCTGGATTGAAATTTACTGCATGATTTTAGAAAAAAGCTAGCTAGATCCCTGAGCTGGATATTTTCAAGAGAAAGGATTTGTTTTTGAAAATTTAACTTGAGATATTACAGCCATCAAGAAAATGATTGGCATTGCCATTGGCTCTGGGCTATGTTTCCAGATTTCCTTATAATGGGAAAATTTAAAATTATTTTTGAGATTTACACTTCTTATAGATTTCAAAAAGTATTTGCCTCATTTAAGAATAGTAAATGTAGTCTGTTACTTCATAATTAAATGTTTTCTGATTTATTTTCTGGCCTTCTTTTTAGTAACTGTATTACATTTCACTACCTATTCTCCTATATCTTACCTTTGTGTATTTGAGCTTTAGTGACATCTTTGTGAGGTAATTCCTGAATAAAACCTCTGCAGATAAGAACATTTCCTAAGCTATCGATTAAGGTAAGAAAAGAAATTAGAAGCCCTTGCTTTGTTCTCCCTCCAAAACTTAATATTAGAACCTAGTGATCATCCTTCATCTTGACATCTGCAATCACCTCTTTGGCTTTTACAAGTTACCACCTCACTTCCTTGTTCAAATGACTCCCTCTAAGAATATCTTACGTACCTATTGTTTTGACCAGTCACAAAAATGTCCTGTAAGATTAACAGGGACTAAACAGGACTCTATAGAAATGCTATTTTATTATAGCTATTCTAAAATGTATATAACACAATAAAATCCTACATTCCTTTAAAAAAATTTAAAAGCAACAAAAAAGAAATAATGGAATAGAGTCATTTACATAATTTATTTTGGAGGGGTTTTCTGGGTTGTTTTTTTTTTTTAGATATTTTGTTTAAATTTACTTATATTCTTTCCCCTTCACATAAGAAAGGGACTTCTTGAGGAAGGACTTCTTCAGGATAAATTAGTCTGAGATCACTAAAAAGAACCTAAAGCTTCTTCTATAAGTATATGTATTTATACCTAAGCCTGTTAAAGATTTTTTTTTCAATGAATCATTTAAAATAAACTCAAAGCAGTAATTTTTGTGTTCAAAAAATTTTCACTTCTGTTTTGTTATTTGTAGAATTAATTTTGAAGTTGTTTAAATTCCTGCTTCTGTGTCTGAGATTGAAATTGATTATTTCTTAATTCAAAATAAATTTCAATTTGAAATTCAAATGAAAATTAGTATATTTTTAAAAAGTTATCATGAAATAAGATAGAGTCACAGAATCACAGAATCATTAAGGTTGGAAGAGACCTCCAAGATCATCAGGTACAGCCATGTTGCCTTTTATCAATCTCCAGCTTTTCAAGACATTGTTAAACAAGAATAATGTTTTACTAAAGGATGCCATGTACAGCAAGTTAATGAGTGACTATTCAATATACTAATCACAAAATTAATTTCTTATATTGACATACTTGATATGGGATTCAGCTTGTATAAACATATGTCTAAGTCAGACAAACCAAAATATTATTGTAATATTTGAAGTTAAATAGTTAATTCCAAAATAAAATTCATTTCAATACAGAATACCAACCTTAGATAAGATATACCAATAAAATCAGGGCCTATTTCTTTACATGGAATATATTACTTTACAAAACTCTGTAGGTGTCTTTGTTTAAGCAACTGTATCCCACTCTCATATTTGGCTCTGGCTCCTTCTGACTACTGGTCCATCTAACAACTTTCTATTTATAAAGAAATTATAGAATTATAGAATCATAAAATCATATGATGGTTTGGGTTGGAAGGGACCTTAAAAATCATCTAGTCCAACCCCCCTGCCATGGACAGGGACACCTCCCACTAGAATACGTTTCTCAAAGCCCAGTCCAACCTGGCCTTACTGTTTTTGTTCAAGAAGTATGTTTTGTGTTTTCTCAATGGAAATTTCATATCCTTCTTAATAATTTCTCTATGCTTTATGTATGTTTGCTTCCAAGTAAAAATTCTGGATAAAATATTGACCAAATATAGGAAAAATTATGTTTTACACCCTTGCAGTGTATTTCTGGTCTTTCTACTCCAGCATTCCTGGTGATCTCAATACACAAATTCCCAGGGGGGAATTCTATGAGATAGTTATCAGAATTCAAACATTTATATTTAACACATATGGGAAAACTCTGTCAACTAAAAAAGCCAAACTTGGCAGACTTGCAAATATTGCAATTTTAAATATTTATGCTAAATAAAACTTTGTGTCTTTTTATTTTCATATTCTCCTCTGTATTCCGATTCACACTAAACATCAGTTTTTCTAAAGAGATATTAATTGCTTAACTTCTATTTATAATATCATATACTTCAACAGAGTTAAAAGATAGTGAAAATTAGAATTA
Source organism: Mesitornis unicolor (assembly GCF_000695765.1). Classification (NCBI taxonomy): domain Eukaryota; kingdom Metazoa; phylum Chordata; class Aves; order Mesitornithiformes; family Mesitornithidae; genus Mesitornis; species Mesitornis unicolor. The sequence continues at coordinate 12,128 of NW_010169665.1, forward strand.
AAATTTAGACAGATGTGGCACTTGATTGACAAGCAGTGTGAAAAAATACGGTGGTATGATTTATGTATCTTTGTGACACTTGCATCTTTCTCTGTCCACCTTTTATTTCAGGGCAGAATAATTTTCAAACTCCTTACTTTCTGGACAGCAATGAAAATGTTTGGTAGGGTTTGCATTTTATGTTAAGCTTTATCAAACATTGGGCTTTTACGTGCTTGTCATTGCACTGTCTTGTACACTAAACTCTTATCTCTTCCTACTTATATTCCTACTTATCTGTGCAAAGAATACAATCTAACAGAATGATTAAAATTACTGAAGTGTACTTTCTCTAGAAAAGGTGGAAGAAAATAAATTTATCTTGCAAGAATCTAATGAATTACAATAATCTTTTGCAAAAGGAAACTGCAAAGAAAATTACAGCTAAAGGAAAGAAAATTAAAAAACTTGGAGTTTGTTTCTAGGAACATCTTAGTGCAATGAGCTATTCTATAAACATTAATGTGAAGAATTTCAGTTGTTTTCTTTACATTATATCCATAAAATATAATGTAAAGAAAATAAGCTGAAAAGTAGAACATTATCAAAGGTGTAACTTTCTGACTTGAATAGGATAGTTTACATGATTTGAGATTGCTCCTGGATTACTACTATAAATTGACTTTTTAGTGGTTAGTGTTTATATTATAAAATAAAGAGGTATCTGTTTTCTTTCCAAGCCAGATTTGTTTTTCTCCAGAGAAGTCAGACTACAACTATGAGGAGAGTAGCTCCAGTGCCAGCATTACATGCAGCAGGGCGCCCTAGTGTAGTGCATGGAGGGGTTTCCTGAACTGGGAGTCCCTCAGGTTAAGCAGAGAGAACAGCCAGGAGCCCATAGCTCAAGCAGCAAAACCTGGGCAGAGCCAGGAGCAACACTGGCCAAGCTCCAACAAGTATAAAACAAGCCTTTAGGAAGCACCAGGGAAGTGATGGAGTCACCATCCCTGGAGGTATTTAGAAGACGTGTAAATGTGGGATTTAGGGACATGGGTTGGTGACGAACTTGGAAGTACTAGTTAACAGTTGGACTCAATGATCTTAAAGGTCTTTTCAAACTTAAACAATTCTGTGTTTCTATAAATGCTAAAGGAAATACCTGTCTTAGGATTTTAAAATTTTAATCCTATTTATACTTACATAATATTTTCATGTGACAAAAAATAATTTAGCCATTAGATGTGCAGTTCTAGGTGGTAGGAAATACCTCCAAGTTTCAGCAGCCTGGAAGTTATAATCCTGATTGGGTTTTTGTGTTTTTCCTCTCCTTTGGGAAATAAAGCTTTTCTTCTCAGAAATGACCATAGATTTCTAGCAGACAGTTTTAATCCAAAAATATCTTTTTTTTATATATATATTCCACATAAATGTTCATGGAATATGTTTATTTAGTGTGTCTT
>NW_010169665.1:13608-23867 GCF_000695765.1 Mesitornis unicolor
TGAACTGGTTTTCCTTATGTATTGAGTAATCAAATATAGTAGATGGCAGTTGACAATGTCTGTGAAATTTTTAAAGAAATGAATGTTAAAATTCGGAAATTTTCAGCTTATTTCTAGTAATGTGTTCTGGTTTGAGCTAAATAGAACTAGTTTTCTATTTACTGATTTTACTTTTCAGCTCAGTCTCTTCTAAGTGGCTGAACTTGCTGAAAACTAGCAGCATGTTTTTCCAGACAGTATGTACTGCTACAAATGATAATGTCAAGGCCACTGTCTCACCATGGGTGCTGTGCCTGTGCCTACAGTGGAGGAGTGGATCCAGAACTGACCAACCAGGTATTTGATCCCACATACGTCAAACTCAGTATAAAGCCGAGGGATCACGAGGGTCTCAACACTTCCATCTTGGACCTTTCCTTCTGTCTTGACCCCTTCCCTCTGCTCTGATCCCACAATGGCTGAAGTCTGAGCAGAACCCTGCTAGTTCGTCTGCCTCTGATCCTGATTTGTGTATTCCTGCATACTGCTCCCACCTGCTGCTGAGTCCAGACTTCGACTTTTCCAGTGCCCTGCTCCGCAGAGCCTCTGGTGATGTAATTGTCATTGGGGGGAGGGTGGGAAGAGGATTTTATATTGGTTTTGTATATATTTGTACATATCTGTATATATTTCATTATTTTCCTATTTACATTATTATCTTGTAGTATTAGTATTATTGTTTTATTAAATCTGCTGGTTTTATTTTCCAACCTGTAAAGTCTCTCTCCCTTATTCTGTTTCTCTTCCCTTCTGCGGTGGGAAGAGGGGTTAATAGAGAGTGTCTGTCCAGAATTTAGTGGCCACTCCAGCCCTAAACCATGACATAATGTAGTCATAATTGGCATCCTGTAGTTCCCTCCAATATATTACAAAACTACATCTCTGCTTGAAATAATGTAGTTCATTATGGATGATTAAAGGAGTGATTACAGCTCATACTTGAAGGTTGACATTTGAAATCTCACTGCTGTGTCTTCTTTAAGGAAATAAATTATTCTCATAGTGTCTCAGTATGTTTACCATTATATCTCTGAGTCATATAACTATTCCTTTTTACTTTCCAGAGGTCCTATGAAGTATTGCTTTTGATTTAGCTCAGTCAGAGAATGCTGTATAGTCATAATTGTAAAGCAGAAACATGTAAGGTGTGGCAGATCCACACACCCTGTTAAGGACCTGAGACACAACAAAACCAGCAAAGTTTCTGGCCCTGGCAGTGTCAGGACTGTCTCCCCCCTCACAGCTCCTGTCTGGTCCACACGGTGGAGGTCAAAGGTGGGAAAGTTGGGGTCCTCAGCCAACGAGGGGCTGACACGACCATGTTTTGAATACAGATCAGATTTGACTAAAGTATAAATGAGGCCCCATCAGAGGGTGCATTTGAGTCAGTCCTCCTCAGAGCAGCAGGTCTGCAGTTGGAGACACTTCCTTTAACGTAACTCGCCACTTAAGGTAACTTTATGCCCCCTCCCTAGAAATGTTCAAGGCCAGGTTGGATGCGGCTTTGGGCAACCTGGTCTAGTGGGAGGTGTCTCTGCCCATGGCAAGGGAGTTGGACTAGATGAACTTTAAGGTCCCTTCCAACTCAAATCATTCTATGATTCTATGATTCTAAAGCCCCATCCAACCTGGCTTTGAACGCTTCCAGGGAAGAGGCATCCACAACTTCCCTGGGCAACCTGTTCCAGTGTCTCACCACCCTCATAGTAAAGAATTTCTTCCTAATATCTAGTCTAAACCTACCCTATTCTAGTTTAAAACCATTTCCCGTCCTTCTGTCACTATCTGACCTTGTAAAAAGTTTCTCCCAGCTTTCCTGTAGGACCCCTTCAGGAACTGGAAGGTGGCAATAAGGTCCCCTCAGAGCCTTCTCTTTTCCAGGCTGAACAGCCCCAACTCTCTCAGTCTCATAGGAGAGGTGCTCCAGCCCTCTGTTCAGCTTTGCAGCCCTCCTCTGGACCCACTCAAACAGCTCAATGTCCTTTTTCTGTTGGGAGCCCCAGAACTGGACGCAGTACTCCAGGTGAGATCTCACAAGAGCAGATGAGAGAGGCAGAATCACCTCCCTTGCCCTGCTGGCCACACTTCTTTTGATGCAGCCTAGGATGCGGTTGGCCTTCAGGGCTGCAAGTGCACATTGCTGGCTCATGTTGAGTTTTTCATCTACCAACACCCCCAAGTCCCTCACCTGGGATTTCCAACCCAAACTATTCTATAATTCTATGACTTGTTGACATCCTCTGTTGTCTTTAAGCAAAAATTCCAATAAAACAATGTAATGAATAATTAGAATCAATAGAAAGGCTAATTTTGTCTTCTGTGTATTATTTTCAACAAGTATTTCCTCAAAAACAATTTTCATGTAAAGAAGTCTATTTCTTTAAATGCAATTCTCCTTTTCACTTACTTAAGCTTGTAAGATCATTCAGATAGTCCTAATTTTTTGATTCACTAAAGCTTCAGTGGAAAAATCGAATAACTTCTTTTAGTCTGCTTTTGCAAGATAATGCAAATCTACTTTGCAATTTTAAAGTGTGTCCAGCTATCTGCCATTTCCTTCCGTTCAATTTTTCCTCAGGCATTTTTCAAATATAAATATCTGCACAGAGGATAAATGGCCTCACTGAGTAGAATACTATGATATTAATTCACTTCTGTATAGATGATATCAAAGAATATCTGAGAGGAGGGAATTGAGGGTAAATAATGAATAAATTTCAAACCTCTAAGATACCTCTGACAGTCCCAAGACACTTAACCATTGTGGTGCTCTGGCCCGTCTGTACTTGACTGTGAATAGTGTTCAGCTGCAAGAACAGCTCCTACCTGAGCATGTTGCACATTTCAAATCATCCTTCTTTGTTTCACTAGAGGGACATCAACCACACTAGAGTGAAAGACCGTAGTAATATGAACAAAACTTTCGGTGCTACCTTCAAATCTCTCTTTTTAGCCAAGATAAAATAGAGGAGTTCAATAACTTTTCATGTCAGAAAGGGCAAGAGAACAAGCCTTTTTAATATTTGTAGCTTGGAGCACAGTGTGATGTTTATCATGTCTTATTAGCACAGGAAGGATAGTTGGTCTATCTGGAAAACTAAGTAAAGGTAAAATTAATCAAGAAGAAACAGACTTTCTTTCTGTAGGGCAGACTGTGAGGTAGTAAATTGTAAAACAAGCTATGCACCCTGGACAAGATAAACAGGATAAAAGGGGTCCAGGATTATTGTTACCTGTCTTTAAACAGCTAAAAGTTAACATCTGGATCTTGCCAGTCATTTAAGCTTTTTTATGATCAATGAGAAAGAACAAACTCTCTAATAAGGAGCTTCATCAACACATCTAAGTCAGACATCTTTTGAAGGAATAAACACTGAAAAGTGATTAATTTCACTTCATTGACTACAGAAGAATCTTCTGACTTAATGTAAGACATGGTTGTAACATTACTGTACTTTAAAAAGATGAACAGTACAGAAGTAAAGTGAGAGGAAAATACTCAATGACCATGATTTCATCTATACTGAACCTTGTTTCATACTCTACTATCATACAACTTTGTTCTTAAGGTTTATAAGCACATAAGTGTCTTTAATCTATACATGTAATTTATTTCTTTTACAGTTGATTTCTCCATACTTGGCAAATTGTCAGTATTTCTGTTATTGCACATACAAATAGCACAATTTCTAGTCCAAATGGCTTTTGAGCCTCTATTTAAGAGGTAGAACCCTTAAATCCTTACTAAGGGTAGAATCCCTTACAACAGAACTGGGATAAATAAATGTCATCTTTTGAACAAAAAATTTGCTTAGCATGATTATTGGAACAAATTTATGTGGATCTTGTGTACACTTCTTGATTTGAAAAAACATCTAGGATTGAGCTGTGCAAAATATTTATCTGGAAACTTGAATCCATCTAACATACCTTGCCAAAATTACAAATATCAACCCAGAACCATGGTATCTGGCAGAATTTATGTGATGTTAGTTCTAGTCACTGAGAAATCTCCAATTTCACCAGTAGAAGCTGGCCCAGGGACTCCTGCTGTGTTTTCATTCTGCAATACCTATTTTCTGTAGTCTAAACAAACCAGTGTGTTCAGCCTAAATCAAGACAGCACAGACTTCTGTAACACTGTCATTATAACCATTCATACAAGCTCTTTTCCAGTGTTAAGTTCACCAAGAGTTTAACCTTATGTTAGTTATGTTTTTCATATTGATGCCTTTCATTTTCAGCTTGTGGAGCAGTAAGGAACCCTTGTATTATCAGGATCAGCTTCTTGTGTAGTAATGACAATAAGCCTTCCACAGCATAATTTTGGTGTGTATTAAGACATTTATCAGAGGAAAAAAAAAGCCAGTAAGAACAAATGATAAAGAATCAACTGCAATATTTTTTAAGACGAATCAATCATTAATTGTAGAAGAAAACTGAGAACCCAGAGGGAAATTCAGCAAGATTGGTTATGTTAATGGACTAAGAAAATGTTTTTTCCAGCAGTGTTCTGATGGGGAACATGGGAGGATTTCATTTGTCAAGGATGTTGCAGTAATCAAACTGCTGTATGATAAAATCTCAATGGATATATTACACAGAAAGAACTTGGATGTGAGGATCCTTGGAGAAGTCCAAACAAAATATGATATCCATTTTTCCTTTTTCTTATCAAAGCTTCTTAAGAATTTTGAGGAACCTCAGCATTCATAAGGTATTAAACAAGGATTAACAAGATGCAATGCTAGCATCTCTCTGACTTTTTATAAGTATATTTTGGTTTTGCATGCAACTCATTCAGTCTTCAGATTCTGTAAGAATCTTAGCTTTCATTAAAAAGATCAAATTTTAGTATCATGACTGAGATGAAATATATCAAGGATATTTTGAAGACAGAAAAGCCAACTGCAGAATAAAAATTCTCCCAGATGTATAACTTCAGTGAAAAATCAATGTCCTGGACTTCTATGTCATATGTGGACATGTCATAACTTTTGAAATTGACAATACTGACAAAGTCTTTCATTTTTCTTCTTCTTTCCAAGCCTTGGGGAGAAATAGTTAGGTTCACTTGCAAGTTGAGAGCCCTTGCTCTAACCTTATTCCATTTTCTCCTGTTTCTCATACACAATAGTGATTGCTACTGACATTCCTTTTTCCTTATACCATCGCCTCTCTCTCCTCTTCTGGATGATTTGCTTTCAATCAATTACTTAGAAAATGTTGCATTTTCTCTGCTCTCTACCCTAATTTAAACTAAGCATTTAAACTAACATTTCTCTATAAAATGAGAAAGTGAGAAGAAGGGAAGGATGAGGATTTTTTTATTTCTACAAATTTTCCTGAAACATTTAAGGACACATGAGGTCTTGTTTTTATTACACGAGATAAATTTTATTTCTATTTTTTTCCATAACATCTTTAGAATATCTATCAAACTGTGAAGAAGCTGTCAGTGCTATCAACCCTCTAAGCTAGTCTTAAAAAGCTGTAAATTTTATGGAGCTTTACAGAGTGTAACTGAACTAATTTAAATACTGGCAGTTCAAAGTTCTTAAAATGCTCTTTTAAATGAGAGGATTATTAATTATAATCACATCTGATTTGCAGGCATAATCTTCACAAACTGTATTTTATTAGTTTAGCATGTTAAGCCAGGTTATAAAACCAAAGGAACATGATCTGGAAAGATTATACTCACAGAATTGAGTCTTTCAGAATCTCCAAACTGTGGTGCTCCCGACAGTCACCCAAATATACATCTTCTGTCATTCTTCTGTCACATATTTTACCATGGATATATAGTACCAAACCAAAGGAAATGTTTAAATTGCTGTTACATAGCACTGATGATCTGGCAGCGCACACCAGTCAATCCCTGCCTCCTTGTTTTAGGTGTCAAATATTTAGCCCAAATGAAATTATAAATTCCAATCATCTGGAATGACACAATTACACCTTTGGGTTACTTTGCAAGATGCAACACAATAGCAGATCCTAATTCCACTGTGCTTACATTCAGTATGCCAATTTCTCTTGACTTAAGATATTAACATGTGGAAAGCTACATAGAAGAGAAGAAAAAGAGAAAGAGGTGAGGGAGGCACTACATGTCAGAATTGCTAAGCAGGGACAGGATTCAGTTGCAAAACTGTCTATGCCTAGTTAGGGAGGCATCTGGGGGACAGTGTAATGTGGGAGGCTCTCACATGTTCACGTGCTGAAAGCTGCATGATCAAGGTCTACCTCAAGTGTCTGTAGGTATATGCAGACAGTATAAGAAACAGGTTGATGTGAAGTTCTCCATAATATTCTGCTTCACTGAGTTGCTGCTCTTATGCTTAGCTCTTATTTCACCCCCCAGCATTTGCAGAAAACTCTTGGAAAAACAACTTGAACATGAGTAAATACTGTGTTATTGCAGCAAAGAAGTCCAGAGGCTTACTGGCTGTATTAGCAAAGAAAAAACCCAAAACACAACAAAACAAAACCTCCAAAACCAAAACCAAAACCATTTTAATTAAGGATACTAAAAAAACCAAACTAAACCAAAACAACCAACTATAAAACAAATTTACCCTTGAAAAACTGTAGTAAAGCTCTAACAACATTATTCACAGGAGAAAATATCTGAACCTGTCATAAATGCAGAACAAGTCAGTGGAGTATGAATTTCAAGTGTCCTGAAAATATGTGATTACATCAGGAATCTCCTAAAGACATATTTAGAAAATAGTGTCAAAGGCTTTCCAAGAGAACATTTACCAAGTGCTTTGACATAAAGAGATGTTTTTTGCCCTTCAAGTTTGGTCTTATTTTAGAGGGTATGTAAACTTGTGCATGGTGAAAAATATCTGAAGAAAAGTTAAAGCATTTCTTACTAAAGTTCCTGATAATGGAATAATGTTGCCTTGTTTTTTCTGAAAGTCTTTTTCTGAATGATTCCTTTCCTGCTGGAAGAATGTGTAGCAATGCTTTAAAAATAACAGGAAATCATAGAAAGATGCAATCCTGTTTGAACACTTCAGCATCATTTAGTCAATACAGCCTTCATTTTTTATGGAGTTACCTTTTAACAGCATATGCTTTTAAAGGAAAACAAAATCACTAAAAACTTGTGTAATCCTTTTTCTCAAATGTGAAAATTTCTCCCTAACAAAATGATCTAGATTTCAGGAGCAGTTATATTCAGTGCCTGGTAGGACAAGACTTCTACAGAGACATTAGAAGCTTTTGGTCCTCCTACATACTCAATAGGGTAGGACTTTTTATTCTTTTTTCCTCAGCACAGTCTTTAAAAATGTAACACAGAGAGTGTTAAGATTACTTCTAGATATTGTTAATGAAGTTCCCTATAACTAACACTGTGCCTGAAGAAGGTAGAAGTCTTGCAGAGCAAAAACAAACCCTCAGTTGATCTATCCTGCATTATTTTCTGTGGTTTGTTCTGTCTGCAATGCTTAGAATAAATTGAAAAATGCAGAGTTAAAATTGTATTTGTATGATAAATGTTTCTTATGAGAATGATTCTAGAACATGTAATGATAAGATTAAAAATAATACAGAAAACTTATACATCTTTTGAATACCACTCATGTCACCTCTCAGAAATTTTGCAAGATATTTACCTTGGGAAGGGGGGAGTACAGGGAGTCAATAATACAGGCTTATAGGAATGATAGGAACAGACATTTTAGTAGAGCTAGTTGTGATAGGACAATGAGTAATTGCTTTAAACTAAAAGAGGATAGATTCAGGCTAGATATAAGGAGGATTTTTTTTATTTATGAGGGCCGTGAAATACCGGAACAGGTTTCTATTCAGGAAAGCTGCATTTCTGAGAAGACTAGTACTCAAATTCATGGGAATAAAGTTGATAAGACACCTTGTTTTAGTTTTTAGCCTGCTCTGGTATATATGTTGCTATAACACTCAAGGTCTTTAGCAGTTTCAAGTTTATCAGGTGCAGAAGGTGGCGGGAGCAAAAAGCAGGGCAGCAGACCCCAAAGTGGCCCACAAAATTATTTCATACCATAAATATCATGCTCAGTAGAAACTGAGGAGTTTGCTGCGGGTCGCCCTTTTTTCTTGATGGCTGCGATTTTTAGAAGGGTCTCACATGTCTTTCTACTTCTGAGGCCTGCATATTGCAACCGTCACAGCTTGAGACCATTATATAGGCTGAGTATAATTTGGTGTACTTTATAGTAATATTGTTATTAATATTGTTTTATTATTATTATTATTTTATTAAATCTATGTCTATTTCAACCTATGGGTCTCCTTTCCTCTTCCCTATTCCCCTCCCTGCTTGGGGAGGAATTACCAGGTCAACTGTCTAAATGATGACACCATATCAAGTGCATCCTGACAAAAGAGACCACTCTTTTACAAAATCTTAAATGTTCTTTAGGGGTTTGTTTGTTTGTTTGTTTAATATTGCTATGTAATCCCTGTGATAGATTTTAATTTATAATATTTCGTACTTCTGATTATTGATTTCCTGGGTGATGACATTAAATCAGCTGGGTCTCAAATATGTCTGTCTTTCCAGTGTCTAAGTTTTGGTTGGAAAGAAAATCCAGGAATGCAGATTTAAAAGAAAATGAAGCTCAGCCTTTATTTGGGAGTCACATCCACAGTTCTGGCAAGATCACAGTCCACAGAGATGCACCCTTTGGTCTGAAAACAAATTTAGCTTTCCAGTGGTGTTATTTGCAAAAAAAAAAAATCACATGTAAAACACTATTTTCTCTCTACATCTTCAAAAATGTTATTTAAAACCCTTAGATTTAAGATCACTTTTCAGTGCCATATCATTAGTTTTCTTGAATTTACTGGAATTTGGCTAAATAACCTTCTATTCCCTCCTATCCTGATTTATCTCCTAAACCCACACAGAGGAAGAGTAGTAAAGACGTCAGCCATGAAAACAAAGGTACAGACAAATCAGAAGTTTAGCAAACATATACAGTTTCAGTTCATTTGAAATAGTTCTTCAGTTAAAAACTATTACTTTTTTGATTCTGAATAGGAGAATACATCTTGCTGAACATACAGATATAAACTGTGATTCTTGGTTCTGCATGACTACAATGTTTCTTATGTTCTCATTGCTCTCTTTGATATGATTTTGCAGACACAGGAGGAAGAAGTGGAAATTCTTTTATTCTGTGTTGTATGAATGACAGTTTTCTAAATAAGCAAGTGGTGTTAGTACAAATACATTGAATTTAATTTTCAATATGTTATTCCTACATACACTTAAGTTATACAGTTCTTGAAATTCAACTAAGACAAACAGGAAATGTGTATGTGAGTCATTCCATTGATTTCACTGGCAGTATTCATCCCAGCAAGTAGTAAATATTCTAGTCTTTTCTGCTCTTTAATTCTCCACTGAATATTTAGGTGTTTAAAAATCCTAATCCTATAACAAGTAATCCTATAAGGACAATAAAAATGGTTTAAGATCTGGTCTTTATCAATTATAAGACATCCATTTCAGAACATTTATATTTGATGAGAGATATTTCAGAACAGTAATCATGAAATATGTGGTGTTTAGAATTCGGATTTTTACTTCTGAATCTCAAGTACTTGGAACAGTAGCATGGAACAAGGTAATTTCTCTGTTATTCAGTTACAAGATGAGAAGAAAACTCTTTATTCCAATGTTCTGAGAGCCACAGACTTGTTCGGTACATTTTAGCATAAGTTCATCTGATCAAATGTGTCTGTCACCATCCAAAATTGCCTTATTCCTCCTGCTAAAAATACCCAAATTAATCCACATAATTTGGCTCTCTTTGATTCCATCTTATGGAATTCTTAAATTCCATCATATGACAAATGAAATTATTAGGCTCTAAATTTCTAAGAAAATATTAAAACTAAAAAAATATAAATAAAAAATAACGAGTTAAACCAGTGATAGTTTTCTGAAATTGAATAACAGTAATTTATGGTAGAAGATTAAAAAGAAAATTTCTATTTGGAGCAAAAAATGTGCTAAGGAAAAAAAAAATCTGTTTTAGGATAAAGTCTAGGTCCTAAAAAAGCCCATTAGATCCTAAGACATAGTCTTATTAAATGTATGAAGAAAATTTCATTAGGGAATTAAGAAGAAATCAATGCATATTCTGTTTTAAGTTAAGCATTTCCTTGTTATGCTAGGAGTTTACATATTCACACAGAATCGCTCGGTTGGAAAAGAC
>NW_010169666.1:0-1021 GCF_000695765.1 Mesitornis unicolor
TCCTGCTCAAGTGCAAGCACCGTAGGGTCCTCTAGAGGTACCATTCCACAGTCTTTTTGCCATTCTAGATGATTTCAGAGAGTGAAAAACATATCTGCGTACGAAACCTCATCCCATTTTCCTTCTCTCCTTAAGAATAGCATTAGTTGTAATAGGGTATTCTAATCTACTGACCCATTGAGTGGCCACTTGGCATCATTTTCCAACTTCTACAGCAGCCACCATTGATTACAATATTTTATCAAAGTCTTTTTATTCTCCGTTCCCCCTGTTCCTGCAATCTCCTTCCAGTGGATGAATACACACCCAAGAGGGCTCTTTTTTTGAATTTCCTTAGTTTGAATACCACCCATTATGTATAAGTTTTCTTCAATTTCTTTAATTTCCACTTGAACCTTCTATGACAACTAGAGGAGCGCCCCAAGGGTCAGTTCTGGGGCCAGTATTCTTCAATCTATTCATCAATGACTTGGATGAGGGAATTGAGTGTACTGTCAGCAAGTTTGCTGATGACACCAAGCTGGAAGCAGTGGCTGACACGCCAGAGGGCTGTGCTGCCATCCAGCGAGATCTGGACAGGCTGGAGAGTTGGGCAGGGGAGAATTGAATGAAACAGAACAAGGGAAAGTGCAGAGTCCTGCATCTGGGCAGGAACAACCCCAGGTTCCAATATAAATTGGGGAAAGACCTATTAGAGAGCAGTGTAGGGGAAAGGGACCTGGGGGTCCTGGTGGCCAGCAGGATGACCATCCGCTATTGTTTGTCCATTGGGGATCCAATAACTCCCCTTCAACCAAACCCATTCATTTCCCCTTCTTATCTGAATTTTATCTTCATGTCTTGACACGACAACACAGAATCATAGAATCACTTCTGTTGGAAAAGACCCTTAAGATCATCACATGCAGTGGGGTGAGGAGAAAGATCCCAATATAAACCTCAGTGGTACAGGGGACGGGGTGGGGGGTCCATCCAGCATCTGCTGTCCATGGCCTGCTTTCCTGCCCCTAGTGGAAGGGGG